>NC_084510.1:26546809-26846809 GCF_024500385.1 Phyllopteryx taeniolatus
GCTTGACAATAAATTCATATAAAGTATTTAAGTCTTTTTTTAATTATCACTGAAATTGCAGCTTTATTCTCATAATGATGTATTTCTGGTGAAAATGAGTACTTTAGATTCTCATAATCATGACTTTCTGATTACGCATATGAACATGTGCAATTGCATTACTAACAGAGAAGATGTAAAAAACAAAAAATGCATCAAACTTCATGAAGACAAAAATAGTAACAGTACCCATCCAAACTTATTAATGTATTCATTGTGAGTCATGCCACATTATGCAATTGAATATGTGGCCTATTTTCATATAATACTCGTGATATGACCTCATTTGAGGCCACTTGTGGACTAAAGTGGACCATGTTGTACTCACAGCTAAATACTGGAAGCCCATCCCCACAATGAAGTTGGCGGTCCAGTTGGAGAAACCGGCCACGGCCATGGCCGAAGGCCTCGGCCCCTGTGAGAACAACTCGGCCACGATGAACCAGGGGATGGGACCCGGTCCGATCTCAAAGAAGGCCACGAAGGCGAAGATGGCCACGATGCTGAGGTAGGACATCCATTTGACCCGGTCCTGCGAGGGGACAGGAGAGGGGCCGTGACTTCGAGAACCGGGACTCCCTCGGCGCATTTGACCCGAGGGGGATCACGTACCAGCAGAGCCATGGCGATGGTCATCAGGAGGGCAGAACCGGCCATTCCCAGCAGCCCCAGCAGGTGGAGAGACCTGCGGCCGGCGCGCTCCACCACAAACAGCTGGAAGCAAGGAACCTTAGTTAACCAGCTGAACCCATTTTGAACTATGCCACTACCCAAAACAGCAGCACCGATGCACGAAAACCCTCAGAGGAATTGTAAACACATTTCTTCTGTGGTTTAATTGAGCGTGTTAGCTACTCTGCTAGCTAACACTTTAGATGAGCCTCATGTAAACGTGGTTTCTGTTGAATAGTCTAAACATTGAATACATGCCAGAAGTATGGTGTTGATGCTTTATGATCCTCTCTCTTTTATAGATCAGGTTTTCGACTCAACTTTTGCGAAGCATATTATCCGTTGGGCTTTCACATACCGACACCACAGTGAAAGCTGTGTTAACGACACCGGCTCCGATGGTAGCGTAGACTGGCTGCGCCACTCCGGCCTGCTCAAAGATGCTTGTGGAGTAGTAGAAGACCTGACGGGACCGCATGGAACACCACTTTCAGGTCGTGCTTAGCAATTTTCTGGAAACAAGAGAGGCGCCGTGGTAAACTCACGGCGTTGATGCCCGACAGCTGCTGGGAAAGCTGCAGCACTACGGCAACGAGGAGAGGCTGGCGGTAGAGCGGCGAGCGGAACAGCTCCAGGATGGTCACCTTCTTCTCCCGCATCATCTGCCGGCTCTCCTCCTTCATCTCTTGCATGTCGCCGCTCACGTCGTTGGTGCCCCTCAGCTTCTTCAGGACTAAAAAAAAAAAAAAAAAAAATCACAGGATTCCAATGATTAATTGATATCATAGTATTTTCCTCAAACGACATATTTAAAAATGTTTATTCTTCATTTTGATTATCTTTTGTATTTTTATACTATAGTGGATCTCCCCCAAATTACATTTTAAAATCCATCGTATAATTACAAAATCGAGTTTTTTTTTTAATACAGACTATTTAATAGATGTTTCATTGATGATATATGTATATTTATGTATTCATTTTATTTCATTCATTGGCTTTATTTTTACGTATTATAGTATTTGCCACAAATTATATTTTTAAATCCAGATTCTATTCCTATTTTTACATGTTTATTTAGGTGTTTTTTTTCATACAGTGTGCATTTTCTTAGTTTAGTTTTATTTGATTCAATATTTATTTTTATATTATAGTATTTTTTTTTATCCAGAATGTTATTTTTACCAACTGTACAATTATTGTTTGTCTTTGTCTAAAATGATTTGATTTGATTCCTTTGCGCATGTCAATATTATACTATTTGCCCTAAATGATGTTTTCAAACATACACCTCATTTTATTGTATTTCTTTTTTGTTCCATTCGTTCCAGTGTCAAATTGAATGTATTGTTCTTATTTGTTGTTCATATATTATCGTAATGTCATTTGATATGAGCAAAACTATCTTGCCGAAACAGGTTAGGCTGAACTTTCAGAACGGAAATCCGCCGTGTTTTGCGGTCCTTCTGAGGCTTGTGAGAACCTACTCGTCTTGGCTTTGTTTTCTTCGTTTTTGTTGATGAGCAGGAAACGCGGGCTCTCGTGGCAGAAAGGCAGCAGGATGCACTGCATCACCGACGGGATGAAGATGAAGCCCAGGAGGAGTGGCCAGAATTCGCCGTTGCCCATGATGGCCTCCAATCCGAACACCTGAAATCAACCAGGAGGCTCTGATGACTTTCACCTATTAAAAAATAAACGCTAACAAAGTCGCCGAAAATCGACAGTACCTGTGCAATGAGGATGCCTACGACGATACCGAGCTGGTGAAGGGTCCCCAAAGCCCCGCGAAGTGACGTGGGCGACACCTCGCCCACATACATGGGCACTAAGCCGGTGGAGAGCCCCGAGTAGTAGCCCACCACGAAGCGTCCGATGATGAGCATCTCGAAGGAGGACGCCGTCTTGGAGAAGCCCATCAAGGCTGATGAGATCAGGGCCAGGACGTTGGCAATGAACATGGCGTTTCTCCTGAGAACGTCAAATGGGCGTGTGAAAATCTAGGCTTATATATAATGAGGTTCGATTTACACTGCAAGTCCGAGTGCCCGATTCCAACGACACGCTTATATCGAACATTTTGGACATACGGGGCAATGGCGAAGCCGTCACCGAGTCGAGCTGACATACCTGCTAAACTACCAATGGATAAACCGTCCATCTTACATAACGCTAATCCTTTTCAGGCCCGTGCGGAGCTCGAAGGGCTACCCTTGTTCCGTCCTTAGTTGGAAAACGTACACGTTCCAGCTCCAGCTCTTCTCAATATATTATATTAACGTACTCCTTTTTGTCAATCTTCTTTTCAATTTTCTTGAACACTGTATTTGCTTTGTTTTACTCTGCTGTATGCAGCCGGGTCGGCATTGCGGATGAAAATCTGTTCTCAATTGGCTTACCTGGATAAATAAAGGTTGAATTTAAACAAAATCAATCAATCAAAATAGTGTTGAGTGGGTCACGGCTTAAGATCATTGAAAACATGCAAGTTGAGACTAGGCTTTCATGCAGTATATATACATTAAAGGACAGCGGATAACCCTCGATAGCTCAGTTGGTAGAGCGGAGGACTGTAGAGGTTATTGCAGAGATCCTTAGGGCGCCGGTTCGAATCCGGCTCCACGGAGTGTCTTATCTAATTAACTTGTGTTCTGGGTCCTGAGCTGTTCAAGGTTGCAAAATCAATTTTCAAATATGGCAGATGAGGGTGAATGCTGGGGGACACCCCATTTTTTTTTTTTATAGCTCTGTGACCAACATTTCCCATGACTGCTCCTGAAAAAGAAAACATTCAACAAAACAACCCTTTGATAGCTCAGTTGATCAAGCGGTGGACTGTAGAGGCAATACAGAGTGACTTCATGACTTTAAGTGTGGGCTGGTGGGATGCCAAAAAAAAAAATTCATCATCTTCAAAGGCAGAAGCCATCTGCTATATAACCTTCGATAGCTCAGCTGGCAGCGCGGAGGACTGTAGAGGTTATTGCAGAGATCCTTAGGTCGCCGGTCTTATCTGGTTAACTTGTGTTGTGGGTTCTTAGCTTTTCAAGGTTACAAAATGAATTAAGAAATATGGGAGATGAAGGTGAATGCTGGGGGACACCAAGATTTCTTATATAGCTCTGTGACAAGCATTTCCCACGACAACCCCTGACCTCGCTCCTGCCTTATATAGAGGTAGAAAAAGAAAATCCAGTGGAGGACTGTCGAGGCAATCCAGAGTTCCTTAGCTTGCTGGTCGTTGGAAAACTGAGATGTAGTGCTGTTGAGTGGCTAAATCCGATCCGATCCTATCCTATCCTATCCTATCCTTCGATAGCTCAGTTGGTAGAGCGAAGGACTGGAGAGGTTATTGCAGACATCCTTAGGTCGCTGGTTCGAATCTGGCTCAAAGGAGTCATTGATCAAATTAACATATTTGATTTTTGAGGTTATGAAAGACATTAAAAAGTAAAAAAAAAAAAGTGAATTTGAACCTTGAGGCACCTCACATTGTTTGTAGAGACACACAAAAAGCCACATATCCTTCAATAGCTCAGTTGGTAGAGCAGAAGACTGGAGTAGCTACTCAAGCAATTCAGTGGTTCTAATCCAGCAGGAAGGACTTTTGGTAAATTTGAAAAGTACTGCTCAAAATAAAAGTTAATATACACATTTATACAGTTTGAAAAGCTCGATTAAGAGCCGTCCAGTTTATTGCTGAGCAGGTAATAGATAAAGCTAATTACCCAGAATTGATCATTTGAAACACACAAGTTGCGGCAAAGCTTTCATGCGGCAGATTAAATGAATTTCAGTGTGGGACCTAAAGGTGAACCTTGTGGGATGTCAAATTTCATCTCACAGCTCTCTGATGGGCACGACCTACCTTGTACAAAGGATACTACCCCCCCCGCCCCCCCAAAAAAAAAACATCTTTCGATTTCAAATCTAACTTGAATGACCGTCTTATCCAAGTAACTTTTACAGGGGGTTCTCGATTGTCCGCCATTACGCATTTCAAAGTTATGACAGTGAACCGAGGACAACCTGTAGTTTGTTGAATGGCTAAAAGGAGGTCAAGCTATAGCTTGACACCCACAATCATGTTGTGCCAGTACCTTCCAAAGCGATTGACAAAGACACCGAGTGAAAAGGAGCCGAAGATGCCGCCGACGGAGAAGATGGCCACGGCGATGGACCAGATGGCTTTGAGGGTGTTGTCTGAAATGGGCTCCTGGTAACGCGCAACCCACGTAGCGTTGATAAAGTTCTCGATGATCTGCAGAGAAGACATAAAGATCATCAACACAACCACTGATGCAGCATTTCCTAACCTTTGTTGAGCCAAGGCACACATTACTAAGCAGTCAGCTGAGCTGATGCGGCGTGGCCAGCTGATGGCAGCACAGCGCAATTACCGCCATTTCCTGGCAAGGAGGAAGTTGGGCCCGTCAAGTGTACCACCCTCCCCCATCACGACTGTGTTGACAAACACACCCGGGCGACCGAGTGGAAGCAGTTGAATAACTCCGCGCGCACGCGTGCGTGCGTCTTTGCTTATGTCACAGCAGCGCCGCTCACGATTCCAAAATGGTCACCACGTGGCGTGTGACTTTGCCAGTATGTTTCTTGACCTCAGCTGACGTGACCGACGTCTCGTGTCACACGGGCCTCGTGTTTGCTTTCGAAGGCTGAGCGGTGTCGACTAGCGCAAACTTTTTGGGTGTGGGAGACATTGTTTTTCAAGGTCCCCCTCAACAAAACTACCACACTACAAAAGCTGCGCTTAAAAATGGAACATTTCAACTAAATTAGCTGCCAACAGAACAGTAAAAGTGACTTTTTTCTTTTTCTTCAAAGAAGTAAGCATAGCGAGCCTAAAAACAACTCCACTGATGGAACCTTGGTGCCAAGGAAACAATTTGAAGAACGTTGAGGAGCTTCATTTAGACAAAAGTAATCATTGCCTCTATATGATATAATAAACAATTTTAGGGAGGGCGTCAACTGCTTGCGGATTTTCCGTATTCGTGGCGGAGCTCGCTCGCTCCCTCTCCTCCGCCAACACCTATGGAAATATGGTATTTCTTCTCAACAACATTTACGTTATCGCCAGTCATAAAAGATCAATAAGTGAGAATACTTTAAAGATAAAAAGACAAAAAGAAAAAGAAAAAAAAAGGGTGAAATGCTCTTGCACAAAAACTGCCTGGTAAGAGGAAATATCTTGGTAGACAAAGAACATGTATTTTGCCTCGATTTGAGATATTTAATATTAGTTAGATTTGAGTTATTGCACCCATAAATGCTGTAGGAATTAAAAGTTGTCATTTGATGATATTATCCTTAGCATGATATTATTATCATTATAATAAGTCATAGTTCAATGAGGGAAGAAATCCTATTTTAACAAGTCAATCTCCAAAAATACAACTTCCTTCTTGTAATATTACATATTTTATTTGGGAAAAGTTTGAGTTTGAGAACCGCTAGCATCAGACAAGCGGGGAGGGGGAGGGGTAGGGGGAGGGGGGGGGGCCTGTGCTCTTAAGTCGGAACGCACTTATCGCCTCGCACTTGCTCCGAGATACCCGTTATCACATAGCGTCCGTCTGCTCGCGCGCTCACATCTACGCCGACGTTCCGGCTGTTGCTTTTGAAAAGACAGATCGCTCAGTGACATCCGCAAAGGTTTGAGCGACAAGCCGGCGAGAGCAACTGACGCGGCATTGGCTAAGGCTGAATGCTTTCCGCAGTTCCTCCCCGGCCCGGTTTGCGCGGGATGTAGCCTTGCATGCAAAACAGATAGCAAGCCGCCTCATTGACATGCACACATTAATGTTAGCTTACCTTGGTGCCCTAACTTTGAAAGCTGTGGATTATTTATACCTAATAGTAAATACAGGAAAGCCCTATTTTGCTCCACAGCCTCCATTTGGCTGGAGCAGTAGCACTCTGGTTTCTTGTTGCCCTCAGTCTTCTCTTGGGATAAGATTTGTCTCCTATCCTGGTGAAAGTAAATATGGAGGACCCTTATTCTCCTCCGCACTCTCCGCTCGAGTGCAACGCTGTTTTATTCTTGTCTCAGTCTCCTCTCAGGATAAAAGGTGTCTCTGTAAATACAGGAGACGCTCGTTCTCCATAGTTTCCAGTTGGGTGCAGCACTTTTCTTGTCACGGTCGCGTGGTTGCTGTTTGTTAGAATGTCTTAACTGTTGTGTTCAATGTGTGACGGATTCCACAGCTTTACAACTTACAAAGAACAATCTGAGCTGAGCCGCAACCTCCAACGGAGCTTAGAGGTGGGCATTATTCAATCCAGGAATACTAAGAGGCTCAAGTGGGCCGGAGCGCCACTCTCGGAAGCAGAGGTGAAAATTCCTCTGCCGAACTGCACGTAAACGTCCCGACCGAACCCTGGCTTGTGTTACTTTCGACGAGGACCGCGCAGGCCCGTGCAGCAACTGGCAACAGGAAGCACGACGCCTGAAAACAAGCTGTGCATTCATGCCCCCGGCTTGTCAGCGGGAGTCGTCCGTGCCGGCGGTCAGGTTGTCAGGTTGTCAAGGAGAGTGAGGAATTCACCCTCTCTAGTCAGGGGAAAAAAATCGCGGTAGTTTCGGTGTGTATTTGCCAATGTAGCGAGACGTTTTCAAAACAAACAAACAATGCTCTTGCTGACGTCTATGCATCTCGGCGATTCAAGCGTTAGCGGTTTAACAACTCTGTGATGCGCTTAAGCAGCCTTACAATGCAAAGCGAAAGTGTACTGGACAATTGCTGGCAAAAAAAAGCTTCAGTGTTTTGTTGTGGTCAAATGATATCCGCTTACTTGGTCATTAATACGACGGGATTTTTAGTGAATGTGTCGGGTGATTGTTTTTCAGCCTTCGCGTGACGAGTGTGTTTATTACAAACACACATTAACCAAAGCCCCCTCCTACTGCCGCGCGTCGCCACTCGTGCCGCCGAGATCCGTGCGGTCGAACGTGCCGTTTTCACGTGCCTACAATTCACTTCTTCAACCCATGCGGATTAACAGTCCTGGAACAGACCCCTAATGCCATTCCGCACGTGAAGTCATCCGAGGTGGGGAGGTTTTTCAGCACTAAAATGAAAGCTGATGATGATGATGATTTGACTGTCTGGATGTAAAATGTATCATTGCACTTTGAAGAGTGACGTCGTAAAGTATTCATCAGATTCAGCTTCGATAGTGCTATGTCAGGGACAGCGGAATAAATGAACACTTTTTTGTGTGTATAAATTAGTGACATGCATATACAATGTACAAGGTAGAATACCAACTTGAATCATGCAGTTTGGCAACTCAAGCAAGATGGTGCTTTTGGGATTTCCTAAAAAGCAGTGCTTTCGGAGGTGTGACGGATATCGACGGCGATACTGACAAACCATTCGACACTCACACCTAGGGACAATTGATTGACAGGACTTTGTTTGCCTTCAACGAACCTAACAGATATGTTTTTAGAACGGAACGCGGGACCTCTCAGGAGAAGCAGTGTAGAAAATGAACGAATAGCTGTGTAAAAGGCAGAGTGCCACGTAAGGGTCAAATGTGCAAGAGTACCATGCATGTGCGTGCGTGCCTGTCATTTGGTGAATCATGTCTGTGGCAACACAGCAAACAGCTGAGGATCCTGTCGAAACAAAAGGTAAATAGAAAGCCGGGCCCATCTGGCGACACAACGGAGACCTTATGTGGCCGCGGGGTGCGGCCGGCCAGACCAACGCGGTCCAACAATCCTCACACAAAAGTCACTCTCACTATACAATCTCCGGGAAATTGGCTCCTTTATTAACCTCCCTGTTGAGCAACTTCAAATGGACTCTGCAGGGGGGTAAGGTGGTTTCGTGGGTATAGGGGCTGCCTTGAGAATGTTTTCTTAATACCTGCGTCACCCTGGGAACAGGTGCCTTTTCATTTCCTGTAACAATCCTCGCGGAGCCTGCTGTCAGTCAGTCACTCCATTTTAGGGCAGCGTTTTACACAGGAATCACCCGGAGTCTGTTAATATAGATGTCCTTGGAGCTGATAAGCCTGAACGCAGTTATTATTATCCCCCTGCTAAGCCCACCCCCTTTTCCACTCTCTGGCCCTGAGCTCACCACGTAGCAGGCATGGGACAATATTGCAGACCCAAAATATTTGGGATTTGTCTTACTTGAACATCCAATGATCCTCCATCTTATCCTGACTAGATTGGCGGGTGAGCTGTAGCCTAGCCAAGCAAACTCTGGGGAGAGAGGCAGGGAACATGTAGACAAACAACAACTTTATCATATTCTTACCTTCTGAGGCGCATTGATGACACCCGTGTTGTATCCGAACTGCAGGGAGCCAATCACGGCGGTCCCAACACACAGCATCAACGGGAAAGTTATTTGCTGCACAGGGAGAGAAACACGAAATAATGTCAGTGCTTCAATGGGTTCCAACTAAGAATCATTATATATTCGTGCGTCCATAATTTGAAACCGTTTTCGGGTGTCTTAAAGGGGACATTCCACGTTCTGGGTAAATCAACCAACGGTGGCTTTGCATAAGCGCCATTCAATTGCATTCTGGACAAGGAGGGGTGAGTCTCACAGTCTCCAATAAAACACAAAACAGAAAAGAAAGTGAGGTGGCTTATAGTAGAGCGGTCGGCGATAGAATTGAACCAGGGACCTTCTTGCTGGAAAGCAATGGTGCTAACCACTGAGAATTCAATCGACACAGGAAAATGTGAAGATCTCCACAACGTCTTCGATCCTCAATGGCTGATCAAAACCAGCATAATGAACACACGAGTGGAGAAAGCATTCCAAACAGCAATAAGTAAAGAAACGTGTCCAGCACATATACGTTTATCGCAAACTGAGAAGCGTAAACAACTCAAGGGTGAATCACCAGAAGCCTATACTACAGTATACAGATATATGTTATTGGCTTCTTAAGCCCCCATAGAGCCGACCGAGCGGATTAGACAATATTGTCCTCATACCGCAAACTTAATACACCAGAGTGGAGCGCGTTCATTTCTTCATGTCGGACTGGCAAGCAACCGCTTCGGGCACAACCCGTCACAGTCACATATCGGGCCGCTGGGATTTCACGCTGTGCTAGCAATTTCTAGGCAAAAGGTTGCATAGATTTTTCGACTGCAAATCGTGTTCGGACTCATGGCGGGCTGCTGCAGCATATTATATTTCTGTTAGGAGAAAGGATCGGTTGCCAATCGACAACAGGGTACAGAGAGACAGAAAATCATATTCACAACGACAACCCCAATTCCAATCAAGTTGGGACGTTGTGTTCAACATAAATAAAACAATCATGTTCAACCTATATTTAATTGAATACACTACAAATACAAGATATTTCATGTTCAAACTGATAAACTTTATTGTTTTTTGAAGCAAAATAATCATGAACTTAGAATTTGATGGCTGCAACGTCTTCCAAAAAAGCTGGGAGAGGCTCATGTTTCCCACTGTGTTACATCACCTTTTCTTTTAACAACATTCAATAAACATTGGGGAACTGAGGACACAAATTGTTGAACCTTTGTAAGTGGAATTCTTTCCCATTCTTAGTTTTGATGTACAGCTTCAGCTGTTCAACAGTCCGGGGTCTCCGTTGTCGTATTTTACACTGCATAGTGCGCCACACATTTTCAATGGGAGACAGGTCCGGACTGCAGGCAGGCCAGTCTAGTACCCGCACTCTTTTCCTACGAAGCCACGCTGTTGTAACACGTGCAGAATGTGGTTTGGCATTGTCTTGCTGAAATAAGCGGGGCGTCCATGAAAAAGACGTTGCTTGGATGGCAGCATATGTTTCTCCAAAACCTGTATGTACCCTTCAGCATTAATGGTGCCTTCACAGATGTGTAAGTTACCCATGCCATGGGCACTAACACAGCCCCATACCATCACAGATGCTGGCTTTTGAACTTTGCGTCCATAACAGTCCGGATGGTTCTTTTCCTCATTGGCCCGGAGGACACGACGTCCACAATTTCCAAAAACAATTTGTAATGTGGACTCTTTCGGACCACGGAACACATTTTTCCGCTTTTCATCAGTCCTTATTAGATGAGCTCGGGCCCAGAGAAGCCGGCGGCGTTTCTGCGTGTTGTTGATAAATGGCTTTTGCTTTGCATAGTCGAGTTTCAAGTTGCACGTCCGGATGTAGTGCCGAACTGTATTGACTGACATTGGTTTTCTGAAGTGTTCCTGACCCCATGTGAGGATATCCTTTACACATTGGTTGTCGGTTTTTGATGCAGTGCCGCTCGAGGGATCAAAGGTCACGTTGGTTCAATGTTGGTTTTCGGCCTTGCTGCTTACGTGCAGTGATTTCTCCAGATTCTCTGAACCTTTTGATGATATTATGGACCGTAGATGATGAAATCCCTAAATTCCTTGCAATTGTACGTTGAGGAACGTTGTCCTTAAACTGTTTGACTGTTTTCTCACGCGCTTGTTCACAAAGAGGTGAACCTCGCCCCATCTTTGCTTGTGAATGACTGAACAATTCAGGGAAGCTCCTTTTATACCCAATCGTGGCACCCACTTGTTCCCAATTAGTCTGTTCACCTGTGGGATGTTGCAAACAGGTGTTTCTTTTTTGTCCCAGCTTTTTTGGAACGTGTTGCAGCCATTAAATTCTAAATGAATGATTATTTGCTAAAAACAATCAAGTTTATCAGTTTGAACATTAAATGTCTTTTCTTTGTAGTGTATTTAATTAAATATAGGTTGAACATGATTTGCCAATCTTTGTATTCTGTTTAACACAACGTCCCGACTTCATTGGAATTGGGGTTGTGTGATCACTGAGCAGGAATTGAGCTAACGCCGGCTGCATGAAAGTCAGCTATGTGTTCCACAACACCAGCGTTATGTGTAAATAGCATGCTATAACACTCCAAACCTGTAGATGGAAGCATTTTCAACGACATCCCCAATCCATACTCGTGTTCACCTTCGATTACAGGGGACATACATGTTTTTGTGGTGCCACACGGTACACAATAAACTAGTTTACGCAGTGGCGTAAGAACATGTCATCTCTGGATTAGTTACCTCCGTACTTCCTGTTTCATTGGATTGTTTTATACTTTGTAAGTCAAAAAGCTCAACTGCCTAAGTGCTTTTTAACGTTTTCTGGAAACAAGAAAAAAGCAAATTCGAAAACCAACGCAAGTCCAGTCCAGTCCAGTCAATGACCTGGATGACAAAGAATCTACACAAAGAAAAAACGAAATTTTTAGCAGGCACATTCGTATTTATTATTGATATTGTGACAGTAAGTTAAAAATGACTAATAGCAATTATGCTATTAGGCTAAGGATTTATGGCCTAGAAGAGGACCGCTGTGTGTTCAATGGGACGGTCTAGCCATCCATCCATTTTCTGAGCCGCTTCTCCTCACCTTTCAGTATCGGATGCTGTGAAGAAAAGTAGCGATACATTCCACAAAAAACAGCTAACAACGACCAGGTTTAAAAGGAGCCTTGAAATCGGTGGCTTATGACATCTCCATCCAGAAGCCGCCTCCTGAATTACGTTCCTGAGTAAACTAAACTAACTAAAAGGAACCTAGATACTTTGAAGGAGCAATTATTGTGACAGTGGCAGTCTGCGTGACACGTTTTTGCGAGGGAAGAAGGCTAAAAAGCCAGCCCGCACTGTGACGTGCGCTATGCAAAATTAAAGCCACTCCGGGCCGGCCTTCCCAGATACGTAGTCTGTGTCAACGAGCGCACGACAGCCTTGAAAAATCGAGCACCTTTACCTTTTACCTACATACCAAGACGCTGGGGCCTGTTTAAAGTAGTCCGACATGCTGTAAACACGGTTCTCTCAGACGCAATCATCTGCAGAGGAAATGGAAGCTTTCTTGGCAATATAAGGGAACAGATTGCATACATTGCCCAGTGGATGAAGGTAATACCGGCAATCTAGCCTGCGCTTAATTTGAAGCCCAATGCGTTTCCTGTAAATGCCACACAGGAGGCAGCGAGTGGAAGGTTCCTACTCCTTTGTGTACATGTACACACGGCGGCACCATATTTGTGGCACTTCATTGTTCAGGAAACAATGAAGTCACACCCTACGTGCCATTTTATCATCCTCGTCCGGCAAAAAAGGAAGACGATGTGTGCATTCATTACGGAAAACTGCCCAAACATGCTTCACTTTACTGAGGCGGAAAACAGAGCTAACATTGATGTTTTACCTCCTAGTTTAGTTGCGGTTTCCACTTTTGTACAACTGCTATCAGCTAACACGATGAGCCTTTGATTAGATGGAAATGGCGTAAGAGAAAATACAGATGGATATTTTGGATTGTGGCTGATGATGGGTTGGCTGAACATACGCGATATGGAAGACAAAACAATTGGCTTCAGTCAATAATCGCTTCAGGAATCCGGCATCTTGTAAATAAAGGTACGTGGAAGCCGATGTGTTGTGAATGTGTAATGTTCACCATGTGGTGTACTTTGGGTTTGAATGTTTTTTATGACGAGTCTTGACTGGGAAATACAAAGCATGTGTGTTAACACAGGTTGTTAATGCTCAGCTCCCTACAGAGGCTCGACTTCAGCTGCAAAGGATCCACACACGTGCAATTGTCAAACCAAATAAAAGCCACGCCACACAGCCAATCCTTCAAATGATCACCAAACTCGGGTGGCTACATGAGATGAAGTAAGCGAAAACGCTTCACTGTTTAGCATCCCCCATGCGTCTAGAATATCTGCTTCCAAATGGAGTTCAATTGGGCGTTCATACATTTGTATATTTGTTTCATTTGTAGCAGTCCGTCAAAGTACGCACCTTGGAATTTGCGTATAATGCCTTCCTCTCCAATTTCAGGCATGGATCTTTGAGACATTCTTGCGCATCCCGTTACGATAGACAGATCCACCATTTTTGTGTGCGTGAATCAGTGACACAGGGAGCCACTGAGGGAGTCATAAACGATTCAAACCAAAAAGGCAGACTTTCTGTTCATTTTCAAAGATGGATCCTTCAGACGTTTCCGTGTGTTGTGTTATGATTGACACGTCCACTGAATTTAGTATCCTTTGGTGCAACAGGTGCCGTGGGTGGGGGGCGGGGGACTCATTTTTTTTCCTACTTTCAAGAGGGTGCTCAGAAAACCTCAGAAGAAACATTTCACCCTCAAATTCTCACAATTTATAGATGATAAACATTTGTTTGATGAAATGGCTCCTGAGAGAAAACGGTCCCACACTGCTTTATTCGATTGAGAGAGTTTTCAATTTCATACATCTTGTTGCAGCTGACACTTGTAAAATGTTGGTTTCAAATAATATTCATCTCAGCACACCCAGGAAACTTAAGCTCCGTCTTTGTATGACGACAGGGCTGATAGGAGCTAATTAGTAGTGCACTCAAAAAGCGAATAGTGATGACAGCGGCTTCGATTGCGCTTCAGCTCAGCCGGGTGCTCCCGTAAGCCGTGCCGACGAGGACTCCATCACGTCCCACCGCGGGGGCGCCACCTCCGCAGTCTCAGCTTACACATCTGTGGGGAATTCAATATGCGATCCAGTGCAACTTCACTAAGCTCTACAGAAATCCTCCTGACCTCCAATTTCCAAACACTCTTGTTCGATTTGGCATGTGGCTAAAGCCTTCATCAGCTTGCCGATTTATGCCCAATTTTAACTACACCCAAAAAAACATGATTTACACGTGGTTATCACTTTTGTCCACTCTTTCTTAGTAGCTGATTCAAAACAATCTAATCTCGATTCAGAGAGGTCAGAAAAGTGTACAAGGGATGTTTTAGTGTATGCACGAGCAAAACAACATGTTTTACAAGGCCATTTTTTGTAAGGCGTATCTCCATCGGTTGCTGGAAATTGGAAATTCTTTAAAACACATAGTTCCCCTTCAGACAGCCTCTTCTCCATTGACTCATCCATGCAGACGTTTAAAGACTGGTGACTAAAGTGTTTGCGGTTACTTTGTTTCAATAAACCAAGCACTATATAATATTGTACTTTATAAAAACATACAGTAATGATTGAATTAAAAATAATCAAACCGTTTTTGTCACACTTTGCATCAATTGAGAGGCCATTGTGCTGCTACACGCCTTGGCCACCTGGGGGCAGTATAAGACAAACAGACGGATATACTGTACACGGACGTCTGTACAGTATAGCTGTCTCAGCTCCCACCTCAGAGCCTCACAGAAGATAAAGAATATATCACTGTGAGTACTGTTATATTGAATGTCGAAATGTGCTGCTGCACCGTTTGTGTTCAAATATCCAAACGAAGGTGTTTGCATAACCAGGTCGCTACATTTCACCTCGACACTATGAATTACAGCGTTCCCTCACCACTTCGCACTTCACGTTTTGCGGCTTCAGTGCTTTGCGGGTTTTTCCCAAAATAGTCATCCAAAAAAAACTAATTCATCCAAAAATACAAATGAAAACAAATACAGCCACATCAGCAGCCATATTGCGGAAAGATGCCTTGTTTAATGTTGATGCACGAGAGAGAAGGTTTCCTTGCATGCAAAACAAAGAGATGAGTTGACTCAGAGGCTTTGTACATGCCTGTACTGTACTGTACATGCCACGGGCACTCATACAAGGCGCGTGATTGGTTCACAGCCTCACCCAGCATCTTCCCTCGTTGTGTCTCGCCAGCCTCGTCCACGCGGTTAACTTTTTTTGTTTAAGCGGTAACATTTTTGGATTAGTTAAGCCCTGACAATGCCGCCTAAGCGCTGTGCCCCTGCGAAAGCTTCCTAGAAGATGATGATGATGACCATCAGCGAAAAAGGGAAACTTTTAGATAGGATCAAAGAGGGCAGAAGTTATCCATCTGTGGCATGCCATTATGACGTGAATGTATCTACAGTGCGATACGTTAAGAAAGAGGAAGCAAACATCCGCAAAACTGCTTCAACAAGGAAGCGAAACGTGTGGTAACTGCACGTAATAAGAGTCCTCTTGTACAGGGGAATTTTGAAGCAAAAGAAAAAACAAAGACAACAAGTACCCATCACCATGTTTTTCTCCAAGGTAAAACCCCAGCGACACCATCAGCGCCTCCAGCAGAAGAGTCTCCGAGTGAACGTAAAGCCTCTACGAGTCAGGTGAGAGCCTCTCCTCCGCCACCACCGCCGCAATGTTGATGAATATGAATTACTGTATAAGGTTTTAGAATTAAAAAATGAAGTAAATGTGTGTACTGTTGTAATCTTTGTCTCAAATATGTAAAGTATCAATACAGTTGACATATTTTAAACATTTTGGTACCCACATACACATACACGAAAATTCCTGGGGGGGGTCAAATCCTACGTCGCGGTTTTTCACCTTTCGCGGGGTGGTTCTGGTCCCCATTAACCGCGAAAAACAAGGGATCACTGTATACTGATTTCAGTGTCAAATATCAACGCCTTTTAGTGGACACATCTTGTCTTGCCCTACTACTTATTGTTACAAGGTAAGAAGATTACAAACAGCTCCAGTTCATCACGGGTAGTCCTTATTATGTGCCAGCATGTCTTTCGTGTCAACATTTAATTGCAGATGATCACTTCCTGTCTCTTCTTCTTGAGAACAGAGCACCCATAATGCCGTGGAATGTAATTTGTGTGCAATAGTGTGCTAAACATTTCCTGGTAATCCTAGTTATGATTAAAATTTCTTCAAACAGTACGGAACAATGAGCTAGTTTGACCTGAGTATAATGTCTCTGGGGGAGGTGATAAACTTGCAAAGCATTTATGATCCAACTTAAGTTTGTCTATGTATATTCAAAAGGTGATTTAATACCACATCATGCCAGACAGTCACATGTAGGGCCAATAAAAAAAAAATAAAAAAAGCTGAGCTCTTTGCTAAGCGTCGCTAAAGCAAACACCACGACCTTGGTGACAGAGCTCATCTTAAAATAAATCTTGTGTGTGTGTGACACATCAGGGGGTCCTTCATGTACTCTGATTATGTGCAGACGTCGTGGGTAATTTCACTTGAGTGCTTGTTCATTCTAGAACAGATCCGTCTCGTTAGAAGTGCAAAAACAATCACAAAGGAAGGTGGCACTTCAAATAGGAGGCGTCGGCTTTGGAGGCTTTGCCATCATGTGCGGTGGTTTGAGAAAACGTGAGCCGCTGAGCCCGATATTACATGAGCTTCTCATCCAAATAAGCCGAGTTAACAGTTCGCTTGACCCCAATTAGAGTTTTACTCTTTGCAAAAGTGGGAACACAAACAAAACATTGTTCAGAGTTAAGCCGGGGCGGTTGCAACGTGCGGCTCATTAACTGCGGTTGCCGTGTCAGGTGTAGGAGTGTCACACGTTGAATGATATTGGCGGAACACACCTCAGTGCAACGACAGGTGCCGAGTCGGCATGTTACGAGTCTTGCCAAAACCAGCCTGAAATCAACGTACCAGTGTACAATTACAGTTGTGACATCAACATTAACTTTCCCGTGTGGCAGAAACGAGATCTGCAAAGAAGCCAAAATAAATTCAATTGCAGACGGACGCAGCCAGTACATTTATTACAGCCGCTGAAAACATTGCCAGAAATGACAAAGGATCGTCTGTAAATTTGAAGAGACTTTAGATGTGTTATTGTGTAATGTACATATAACATGATGTATGAGTGAGCTGAATGGGAGTTAGCGGTGTTTCACCTAAAATGGTCATCGCTAGCGCGAGAATGCAAATCACGATTACTTAACCATTTACCCGTCTCAAATTCTTTACATACACTCAGTACCAACATATGAAGCTTAGGGATTGAAGTCCATCACTCATACATGAGAAGAAAATACGTGTTAGTAGTTTTTTTTTTAAAAACGAAACTTGTTTTCATATTTAATACCAATTATTCTTCGATTATTCAATTCATATAAGAATCGATTCTAAAAAGATTCGATGGTGACAGCCCTACATTTCTGCAATTTGTGGAGTGTGAAAATGTACAGCTGCTCCTTGTTGGACTGAAGTGTGGAGACTGGGACCGGAGATTCCCATCACGTCTGCACCAAACATGTCAGGCTGATGGGGAACCGTGTGGCGAGAGTACAAGGCCCTCGCAGGGGCAAAGTGCAGAAGACTAAAGCAACAAACGGTTAAGGAAACATTTAGGGGCCACCAAAAAAGCTGATTTTTGGTGTCTCATCGCATTTCCTGTCGAGAGTAGGAGCAGAGCTGTGACAAGCTGCACTATAAGTCAGAGACGGTATTATCAGACACCAGATAAAGTCCTGTTTAGTTTCACAACAGTGGGACAAACACAACTTTGGCGAGTATAAATAAGGCCTGATACCTTTCTATTGGACCATTTGGATTCATTCAACAAAAGCTTTCAGACAACAACCAACTTTTTAGCACTGAGGTTGTTTTCAATGCCGATGGGTGTTTGGTGACCTGGTACAAACATCCACCATGTATATTTCTACATAACTTTAACGATGGGTAGTGCTGAGATCTGAAAAGACAAAATTCCAAATTAGGTTTGTTCTACTTTATGTGAACTGTTGTAATGATACACCTCACGACTCAACTACAGTATTTCACTGCAAGCTGTTCTGTTTAAGTAAACACACTTGTTTTGCCACTGGTTTAGATGCATTTCCTCTGCTTATAAAACTGCTCCCCGGGAACAATTTATATTGAAGCACCAATAACATTGCCTCAGTCAATGTAAAGTTACTTTTTAATCATCACTATCACAGCAGCAATATTTACATTGTAATTTTTCATTTTTGTTCTTTGTACTGCATGTTCGGAGTAAAAATCCATGTTAATTTAAATGCTGGGTGGGCCGAATTAAAGAACGGAGCAGGCAGTATGAGGCCCGTGGGCCATACCTTCCCCACCCTTAACATAGATACATGTTTTTCTGTTCAATTGATCTCATTATTAATATATAGCCATATCTTTTCAGTATCAATGATTGTTTACTTTCTAAAAAAAAAAAAAAAAGTTAGGAAAAGAAATAGGTAGACCATGCTGAATGAATCCCACATTTGATTGTGTCGAATCTGAGAAAAAAATGGCCTTGCTAGTACACATAATGAACAAATAAAAATATATTAAAGTGGAAGAAAAAGTCAGATAGGAACATTTTGTACGCTGAAAGGTCATACAATACATTCCAAAACGATTCTCGACAGCGCAGTGCCGAGAACGACGCTACAGTTGCGTTGCATCACAATAATAGAAGCGTCGGGTCCTCGGCGTAGGCGAACTGCATCATGGGTAATGAATGCGGCGTACTCACTGAACTCTCTCACCGCACAACGCATACTTTGCAACAACAAGCAGCAAAAGAACAAGTTTGACAGAAGTTACCTTTCCAGACTCCATGGCAGCGTCAGTAAGGCAACGGTGTCTCCTTGTTATTGTTTGTCAGCTTCTTCTTCTTGGTTGAAGTTGAGAGGAATGATGGCAAAACGTCCTCGTCGCCGCTGTTTTAAACGTCAAGGTGGGAAAACGTCTCTTTCATGTCTAACGATAATGTTGTTTCTCCGAAAAAGTCCCCTCCCTTGTCTTTTTCTTACTTTTTCCCCCCCTCCTAATTTAAAAGTCAAAACCTTCGCGACGTCGTTCCAGCTCCCTTTCGCCTCGTTTTTCTTTGTTTTTTTGTCGCGTAGCTTCCTGGTTGGAATTTAAAAAAAAACAACAAAAAAAAAAAAACCAAAACCGCTGACTTGTTTTGGTAGTGCTCCTGCTTCGTTCTCTTTTCGCGGAGCCCCGAGAAAGCGACTCGTTCTACTGCGGAGCCGGTTGCGGTTCATATATGTCGCGGAGATGACGCAATGTGCTGGGAAAGGGGCGGGCCGTCCGTCCGAACAACGAGCCAATAGCATTCAGGCCCATTTCTATGGCCAAGCCTTCTTAAAATTGAACAGTTACACTGGGTATGTGTTGCAGATATCCGTCATCAATTCAATTTGGCCCAGTCAAAAAGAACCTTAGCGATATCCGCTATTCATTATTTATTATCTATTCATTACATTTCAGACAAATTACCTCACTTTTTTCCATTCGTGTGTGTGGAATTGGTTGTTACGGATATCTACTTCAAGATATTCATTCACCTCAATTCAAGATATCTACATGTCCCTATTCGGGTATTTGAAATCAAGTGTTAACTTGACGAAATGAATAAATAGTTATCTGTAACTGGAATTATGACTGGTTCAAATCAAATTGTAGATATCTTAAACTGGAGTCACAGATATCCACAATTCCATTGCAGATCTCTGTAATTCACTAGCGAACATTTGTGGCCAACAATAGTTGATATCTGTAATGACAAACCTATCAGAATTGAACTCATTTGTCCAAGGTGAAATAATGTTGCAGGTATCAATTATCATCATCGTCATCGAATTCATTTTGGACCATGCAAAACTCAATTACAGATTTCCCTATCGGTCGTATTGACTAGTCACAATTACTTTGCAGATAGTATGAATATAAAAAATCCAGCTATTCAAAATGTAATTCCGGCTAGTCAGAAAGTTGATGTTGATATCTATAATGTTAATTCCGGATAGTTAAACGTAGCTTTTAAATGTTAGGAGGGCTCGTCATACGTTTCGAAGCACAAAGAATCCTGCCCCGCCCCCACCTCCCTCTCTCAAAAAGGATCTGCACAACTGAAATATGAATTCATATGCCAAAAGATTCACTTGCAAGTCACGCGATGTGGCTTTTATCCCTCCGAAGAATAACATTGTGGCTCCTTTCGTGATCGACACATTTCGGCTCAGGAGACAACTCCAGCGGCGCCTTGAGATACGAGCCATCGTTCGGGTGATGAGTTTTGCTTTGACTTGCGAGCAAATATTGGAGATACGAGTCAGCTCAACTAACTTTACAACAAGCAACAGTTTGGCAGATAGTGAACAATTCTTCCCAAAAAATAGGCTTCAAGCTGTTTAAATCCACTCCCAGTTGAAGTTTATTGTCAAATCTAACAAAAAACTAGCAGTGTGACAAGTGGCTGCCATCTTGGTTGAATTTTCTAAAAAAACAAAACATGGAATGAGCACTTCAAACGCCTCTCAAATCCTCCATCCATAACAAATAAATTCATGAAAAAACAGTTTTGGACCTATTATGCTGTCCACACTGTCGAGCAAATTTGTTGAGAAATAATGACGTTTTATTGTTTTACTCAACTGTGAGCAGATTTTCTGTCGGTGATGTCACACAAAAATGTTCATTTTTTTTCGGACACAAACAACTGAATTTCTCAGGAAACCATCATCTGATTTTCAAAATTCTTCTCTGATACAAAGGAAACAACGAACAAGACGAACATGAAAATGAGGTAGTAATTGGCCTTAATTAAGGAGGTTTTTTTTTAACAAGATGTCATGAAAAAGCCAAAGAAAAAGCAAAACCCATGTGTGGTGTTCATCCTTGGTGGGTTGAAGTTTTGTTTGGCTTGTTGAAAGTCAGGGATCATGTTCAATGTATCTGTTAGACATTTAGAAAGTGTGTTGCTGTTCCATCTCACGTCATTTGTTCGGCGAGACGAAACAAAACTCCTCGTTAGCCAGTCTACACTCCGAATGGGCAAGAATAACAGACTTCAAAAACAATGTTGAATTGTTACTGGGTGCATTTCCAAGACATAAACACAAATACTTGAAATGGAAAGAAAATAATCATGATGGCAGAGGAGGAAGAGCACCTGCACTTGTCTCTGGTCTATTTATTTATTTATGCAAAGAATAACGGAGCTTTTTCTGGAACAAAGAGCCAACTCGACTGACTCAAACGCTCAGGATGCCGATTTTGTCCTGTTTGGGAAAAGGCGTGAACACATTATCACACTGGAACACAGTCTGCTCTGTGACGCTGGTTGAAGATCCAAAACGTCATTTAGTCCAGGCTCAAACGGCCTTTTTAATTGACACGTTAGCATTCGTAAGTGTCCTACAAGCGTAAGGAGATGACCAATGTAGAATACAACTAAGTAAGCGTTAAACAAGTGACCCTTTTGAAGAGGGATGCAGCTTTTTAGCACGGTGCAAATGTGCCATTTGTTGGCAGTGCTCTCTGGTCATTCACATGCTTGCCATTAGCCACTGTGCTACACAGATATTCACAATCTATTCTTGCTTAAACTATATCAATAAATAGTGTTGCTCAGTGTATTCGAACAGAATCAAACACATGGACCTGGAAGTAAAACTCTGGCCGCTGAGATTCGCCCGCTCACAATAGAAGCTGAGCTTCGTGCAGCCTTTCACGTAATCCTTCCCTGCTATGTGATTCTCGCCAGTCAGTGTGCATCATCATCCTTTGTGTTGCTAATACTCCTTTGAGGGCCCACTTCACAATGCCGGGGGAGCTCAGAGTTCTCGCGCACCCGCCACTCACTTCTTTGGGGATTTCATATGGTGTCCTCCCTGGTTCAATGACCTCACGATTAACGGCCTAAACTTTTCAAATCTACACTATTAAGGCCACTATGTAACTTTGTAGAGGCGTGGTGAATAGGCCGTTCAAATTTGATGACAATACAGACTTTTATTACAGTTTGAGTCACTACGGCGTCAACAAACGCACCCACCTCATCCTCCTCCACAAACCAGAAAGTATCCTTTTACATAGCTGGAACAAGACACATAATGGATAGTGTACAGGCGTCCTCGGTTTAGCTCTGGTTCTTCGTAGGCAACGTAACCAGATTTTCTACCTCAGTATGAATATGCCGTGGTTTATCACTTACCTACGCTAACGCCGTAGAAAGTATTTGTATGAAAAAAAGAATCCTCTAGGCCATGAATATAAAACTCATTAAGTACAGCGTCGGTAACACATGTAACATATTGTGCCGCCGCGAAAACAAGTTCTTGGTTGCTGTTCGTAACCTCGTCCTATGTCAGGAATCTCGTAAAAAGAAATGTGGCAACTCTCCTGTTAAAAAAAAAATGAAAATGAAAATGAAATAAATGTGGCAGATAGCATCGCTTATGCCCACTGAAGAGCGTGCATTTCGGAACTCTTTGACTTGTGTGTTTTTCCAAAACAAAAAATATAAATCTGAGCCCTTCGGATCAAAAAACAAAACAAAGCAAAACAAAAAACAAAAAACGCTAACAGAATTGTCATTGGATGCGATGATATGAATGTTCGACCCTTAACTGGTGGAGCATCGAAAAAAGAGACAGGAATAAATACGTTCAGTGTTTCTAACACATAATCCTTTGACAGCTGCTACGGCAAGCATCTTGATATAACTTGAACCGTTGCCATCGTGCAGTGTCGTAGACAAATAATAAGGACGATTTTTGGGTGATGATGTGTCGATTCGAGCGTTATTCTCTGTCATATTTTGTCATTGAAGTTAAATCAGATTTTTGCTTATCCCTCAAAGACTGTAGAGAACAATTGGTGGGTGGCAAGAGACCATGGTCGTCCAGACCCAAATCCAATGGCGCTCGTAGCTATGTCATATAGTTTTTCAGGTCTGTTGTTGTAAACCTGACCCCGATTGATCTAACCATTCACTTTTTGCTCCCTTTTAATCCTCAAAGATGAGGATTTAGAAGTATGGAAGGAAATGCGACAATAGGAAGTGTGGCGACGCCATCCACCTGTTGAGCGCACGTTGCTTCTTGGCTGAAGCTTTTCCACCCAAAAACTAAACACGGCATACGCGGTCTGAACACTCCCAAGATTCCGGGCTTGGGTTGATCCAAGAAAAACAGGTTTGTTTCCTCTTTCTGCACAGCTTGGGTCGTGGTCCGGCCAAACACAAACGCATCAAAGGTATCCTTTCGTCGTTCGTGGGGTCATTACAGTGCATTGCGACCATGGTTTTTTTTTCTGTTGTTTGCACTTGATTTATAACTTGAGATTCCACATAGAATACTGTTCAACACTGCCGTCTGGTAGACACACGTCAAAGTCCCTTTTCTGCTTTGGTCTCAGGACCATGAGACACATTTTCTCAAAACTGCGCCCGCCCCGAATGACATATTAGTCACATTTAGGAGTCACATTAAAGTACTGTCTGTCACTAAAAGGGCTGCATTTACGTTGCGTGGTTCACAATTTCGATTTACTTTTCTTGAGTGGCACATTCGGGATATGCTTCACGGCAACGTTACTAGAAATAAACACATTGAATGGGATATCCTCCAATCGGAATGTGCTTGTGTTGTGTGTGTGACCTCAAGTGGACAAATATAATACCTACTACACCTCTTTAAAGTACAGTTTCACAAATTGGCCTTGGAAAGTACCTATCAAACATAGAATGATTAATGAGTTGCCATATCGCGGCGGTTTTCTGGAACGTAACTACCGTGATGAAGGAGGGTTTACCGTATAGGCGTTCAATCGGAATTGGGCAAACTGCAGTGTATATCCAGTCAAGGGCTCGCAACATTTAGGCATATCATATTGGGGTTACGCACAAGCAACTTCCGCATTGGGGAAAACAGGCCAAAGCACTTTGACTGGTGGCGCCCTGTGGCACGAGACCGCGATAAAGCAACATAAAAAAATACTGTATTGAACGTCAATACTGTCTTTTGGTTTATACAAGGTCTTCAAGCGCTACCAAAGACGACCATAGCCGATATTTAGGCTTTGTTTGTGTTTACCTATCGTATCATAGTAGCATAAATAAATGATATACATGCGTTGAACTTTTGTCCGAAGACACCAGCCATGAAGAAAACAAAATTTGAGCAAGTTCGGGTTCAAACCATCATGTCATCAACCCGTAGTTATGCTAGTTACCACTTCGTACACAGGAAGTCTGCTAACCTGTTTTCCAGGTTTTGTCATGTGATGTTTCGCATTGAACAAGCCATATTGGAGGCATTTTTGTAGTCCATGGTATGGTACCCAACACCGTTTTGTACTATGATCAGGAGTTAAGGGTCCCTAAGAAGAGATGATTGTGAACACAGGCGCTTTGTGAGGAAGTGCACTCGGCCTCGTTCTATGTCTCCAGCAAGGAGTTATGGGCTCCGTCTGTGTCTTTGTCCCGACTTTTCTCACTTGGCTCACAGCTTGCGTGTTTGGTCGGGCAAGGTCGCCCGATGTCCTGTCATTCAGCTTCCAAACATTTGGACAGTGATCGACTGGCAGGAGCTTGTGCCAAGCCGTGCCCACCGCTGGCTGTTAAAGTAGTGAACTCTGAATGGGAGCGGACAAGCTACGGGGTGAGCGATTTCTCACAAAACCAAGGATACGGACGGAACATTTGAGGAAATGTACTCTGCAACAATGGCAAGCAGCCAATAGAAAAGCATGTTTTTTAACCTTCAAAGACAGATTTGGCTTTGTCTCTGTGTGCTGGTCATTCCATGCATTTTTGCTAGAGCGATTATTTCTACTGCAACGTAACAAAATGCGGATCGATTGTATAGTACCTTGGCTTTCCATGCAGCACCATGCTCGGGTAATTATGAGTGAAATGCTTTATGTGCCCTGACCGGTTCAGTGTGTACACCCGCCTCCCGTCGGAAGATAGCTGTAATAGGCTCCAGCAGCCCGAGACCCTAGTGAGGATAAACCGTGAAGAAAATGGATGCATGGACGCTTTATGGTCATCACTATAACAGAATATTCACCTGTGTCTTTGATACAGAACTCAACAACGCCACATATTTCCATAACGACATTATGAAACACTCAATGTCATGGAATCGTTGACTACTGCACGCAAATGGCAAGCCGCCACTTTTACAGCTCTGATATTATCTCAGATGCTGGAAAATTGCGAGATCAAACATCGGTGGTGTTTTATACAACAAAAAACGTCGAAATCAGGGATTTGTCACTAATGCTAATGACTCGATGTTCCCATTGGTTTTCAACTGAAATGTCTCACCGATTCGACCCGTTGCCCTGGGGGTTGCAGAACCTACGAGCATTCTTCTGGAACAGTGATGGTAGCTTGGAAACTAGTCGCAAGGAATGTGTCACAATTGTGAGACAGGGGATTCTTCACTTTCTTTTGGAGTTTGTGGCCGTTCATCTGTGCTTTTATTGACTGAATCTATCAGTACAATGTTGAGTGTTTGGTGCTAATTAGCATGGTAACAGCTAAACTGCTCTCTGTTTTGCCTCTTTCGGGTCATTCAGTCTAACACGCCTTGGCCCTAAAATCCTGGTCATCATTTATTTACAGTTCCTCCACCTGAAAGTGGAGCACCAACCAGCCATCTAAAACTGGGACCATCTGTTTGCCTAATTGCTGTTGCACTTTTTCTATCAGCAGACACTGATAGGTTCGACTACAAACACGCACACACTTCGCTCATTTCCACTTGAGCCGTTGCCGGTTAACTGATAAACCTGGACCTTGGATGGGTGTGTACCTCTTTAGGCCTTGAGTTTAACTCAACTGGAAATGAAATTGTTAGGTTCATCGTCATCGTGCCGTTGACTATAGCAAAGGCAATTGGTTTTTTTGGGGGTGGGGGACGGACAGTAAAGAACTGCCAGGGGCAACGGGAGCAGAAAGACAGCTTGACCTGGTTATCAATCTTTTGTGCGAGTGACATAGCCCTGCGAGGAATGCTTCCCAGGTGTTTTCAACCCACTTAACGGTTGCTCTTCCCATAACAAAACTTTGAATTTGAGGCTTTCGGTCGGCTGGACGCAGCTAACGTGAACATCGGAACACAGACGGTAGTTTGTCGTTGGCATCAAAAGATAATTTCTCAATAATATTCAGCGTGTAAAAAAAAAAAAAGCTTCATCTTCGCCATTCAAATATGGAAAACCGCGTCACTCTGATTGGCTGTTGGCGAATGGCGTCACTTTGGCGGCTGACCCGAGCGTTCATAGCGATCTCACGTTCCTTTCATTGTCACAGTCACAACCCCGCAGATGGGAGGGCCTGTCATGTGGGGGATATTTTGAGAAGCGTGTCCCATTCTATCGCTATGTCACTGGCTCGCGGCGTGACATTCATCTGTCACGTACAGTAGGCAACAGTGACTGCAGTTACAATATGATACATATCGTTAATTATTCCTGTAAAACACCACAAGAGTATGCTTTTATATCCTTTTTTTTTGCATGGCTTGCGGTGGCGGCCCAGGCAGCCGGCCGGTCGCTTGGTCCAAACCTGGAAATGCACTTCCGCAAGTGTGTGAAAGTTTATTTGTTTATTTTATGAAGCCACCGTCCACGAAATTGGCCCAAACACAACGCAATTCTGGTTCCAAAATAAATGGAAGCCATGTATTCCTCAACTCCTCTGAGTTTTGCAGGTGACGCAAAATAAAATCTTTGCACAAGACGCAGCGTCAAACTGGGGAAGCGGGAAGGGAACAGCAGTCCCGGGGCCCGAAGCGCCCGCGTAGATAAACACTGAGGCGATACTGAACTACGAAATTCTCTTTGACACTCTCTTCTGCGAAGGGTTTCCGATCACTCCTCACCCATCGACCTCTGATCTGACAATGTTTGCGCACGTTCGTGTCTCCCTTGAAATAAAAAGGAACAGAAGAATGCTCCCTGTAAGAATCCTTCCACACAATTGTACCTCTGTTGTCGGCCTCCCTTTCAGCTGCTTATGACTGCGGCCGTCTTCCAGGAAGCCTTTCCCAGACTCTTTCAATCTCACGCAGGTTAGTTGAGTTTTGTGTTGTTTTTCCTTCAATAAACTGTCAATGAAACAATGTGACAAGCATGTTGTTCTGCTTCTGGCATAATTCTTTCGGGCTAGAGCTGCCGTGTTTACACGTCGCTGTGATGTGAACTATAGGATTAGCTGTGAATGCGTTGCATAACGAAGGTGAAATTGTGACTCCCGGGAGAGCACACTTACGAGAGCATGAACATACCGCGTTTTCATTGTATTTGCATACATTTGGATTGTTGAAATTGTTGGTATCAAGGCATTTTCCCTCCGATGATGCCAGTCTAATAGACACTGTCCCCAACTAGGTGCTGTATGTTACCCTCAAGTCGATGCCCCTTTTTCTTTTCTCATTAGGAAAACGAGTGACGAGCTTAGTTCACTGTATATAATTCATTTAGACTGTTGGCGACATGGCATATTTCTTCAAATAATGTTCCTCAAATTGTTCCATGCATGCCCCATCCACTAAAAATGAAGAAACGCCTCCCTTTTACCGCTAAGAAAAAATGGGTAGTAATTGCGATAACTTCAGTTCACTAATTCAGATGGTTGGCATCATGACATATTTCCACAGATATCTGGGTGCCGAGGCTCAATTGTTTGCTGTCTGCTGCAGCCACTTCAAAAGCCTCCCTCAAATACACTATACAGGTTTGGCAATCAAACCCATATTTGCTCGCCCATCCAAATAATCCGAATCAGGTGGTTCAATCACTTCCGTGGCCACAGGTGTATAAAATCAGGCCCCTTGACATGCAGACTGTTTTTACAAACATTTGTGAAATCATGGGTCGCTCTCAGGAGCGCAGTGAATTCCAGTGTGGAACTCTGATAGAATGCCACCTGTGCAACAAGTGGACTTGTGAAATTTCCTCGCGCCTAAATATTCCACAGTTGACTGTCGGCTGTATGAAAAGAGTTTGGGAACGACAGCAACTCAGTCACAAAGCGGTAGGACACAGAAACTGATGGAGGGTGGTCGGCGGACGCTGAGGCGCATTAGCGCGAAGAGGTCGCCAACCTTCCTTCTGTCGAGTCAATCGCCACAGAACCTCCGAACTTCATTTGGCCTGCAGATTAGCTGAAGAACAGTGCGCAGAAACCTTCATGGAATGCGTTTCCATGGCGAAGCAGCTTCATCCAAACCATACATCACCAAGCGTCGGATGCAGTGACGTAAAGCACGCCGCCACTGGACCCGAGAGCAGTGGAGACGCGTTCTCTAGATTGACAAATCACACTTCTCCATCTGGCAATCTGATGGACGAGCAGTTGCTAGGAGAATGCTACCTGTCTGACTGCATTGGGCCAAGTGTTATGGTGTGGGGGTGGCTTTTCAGAGTCCAATGCAAGGAACTCCGAATGCTTCAGCATACCAAGGGATTTCGGACAATTCCATGCTCCCAAATTTGTAGGGACAGTTTGGCAGCCGGCCCCTTCCTCTTCCAACATGACTGCACCAGTGCACAAAGCAAGGTCCGTAAAGACATGGATGACGAAGCTGGGGTGAACTTGACTGGGCTGCACAGAATCCTGAGTCCTGACCTCAACCCGATAGAACACCTTCGGTACGAATTAGACCGGAGACTGAGAGCCAGGCCTTCTCATCCAACATCAGTGTGTGACCTCACAAATGCGCTTCTGGAAGAATGGTCAAAAATTCCCATCAACACGCTCTTAAATCTTGTGGACAGCTGTCTCGGAAGAGTTGCAGCTGATGGACAATCTTTCCGATGAAATTAAGTGTAGAGACTTGTTACGGGTATAATGTGGAAATGATGTGTTTACCAGCCATTCCAGTAGACTCTGAAACGTGGTCGCGCCACAGTGTTGTGTGCAGCATGTTTATGTTCCACAAGTCTAGAGCGCAGTCAGCCTTTGTTCTTGCCATTCTCCCAAATAGACATTTTTCATTGAGTTATCCAGTTTGATTAGGTATATGAAATGGTCTGAACAACTACTACATCTTTGTGGATGTCTGTTCAAGGGCGAGGTTGGACAAGACTGCTGAGAACACATTGCATTGTTTCGGGTTTTGTTTACTCCATATTCGCTCTCGTTTCAGCTGCACAAAGAAGGTTGTTGTGCTCAAATGTGTTAGAATTTGGGAATCACTCTGCCAAAGATGTCTGCACACTGCCCGGCAGCTTGCAATGGATACAAAGGAATCAGGAACTTCCACTGACAAACCTCGAACTCGCTCTGAGATGCTTTCATTTTCGTCGGAGAATCTCTCTTGACGTTGATGTTGAAAATGAGCTCTTTTGTTTCATAAGCGCACACGTAGTTCAACTGAAACAGTTGTACAATACAAGAAATGCTAACGTTTGCTTAAAGTCTTGCAGCAATGCTCGAGGCTGAATCTACAGCGTGTGTGCTTCAAGTGACACAATTCCCATGTCATTTGCTCTCATGTGGTAGAATTGAGATGCGCTTCATGTCTATCGCGCCATTTCCGAGCTATCGTATCTATCGCCATTTCGAGTGATGCGCCTCTGCCTGCTGTGTTTGCTCTCTCAAGCTTTGTCTAGAATATATTTCATGCAGTTAGAATGGGATTATCATGTATATCGTTATCATGATACAAAAATGGTAGTACAGTGATACATTTTTTTTTCCCCCCCATTTTACCCAGCACCACTTCATGGTAGTGTAAATAGAAGAAAATGCATTGAATCGGATACCTTCAGTTCAGGCAATCAGGCTTCTTCGAAACGCGATTGGTTACTCACTAACCACGCACAAACGCACATGGCTACACACACAAACCATCCACTGTGAGTTTAACCTAAGGCAAGAGCACGGGCAATTAAACGTGGTCTAAATATGCTACATGACAGGTTTGTCCATTTTGGCTGTATTTGCAGATGGCGACACGTGGAGCAATGTGGAGGTGACCCTGATTGAAATCCTTTCAAATCAGAAGAGTCCGCCCAGGCCAATTGAACACGATGTAACACTTCATATTGGGATATGTATCGCTTACGCCCGTGTTCAGTCGGCGTAAACGCCGCCATAACGGACAGACTGTATGTCATATGGAAATGGAGCGAATATAGACAATGAAGTGGAATTGCGCACTTTGACCTGAAGTGCAGTTTTGAAACAGGTATTCTATGTGCTCGATGAAGCAGTTTAAACGTGTGTGTTACATACGCGTCCACATGCCTTCATGAACTCGGGAGGTGTGGTTGACACGCTATTGCCACTGGAGAGTGTCTTAACGAGGTTCTTTTGAGAGAGCTGGCGCGTCGACGCTTTCTCAAGCCCATTCTTCTTCTTCTGCGTCTTCTTCGACCCTCTTGTGAAATGGCGAGATAAAGCACGGCGGCCGGCAAAAAGGTCATGTGTGTCTAAAAGTCCAAATCTGCGCGCCACCGGCCTTTCTCAATCGTGTCGCTCAGGTTTTGTTCTCGTATCAGTTCTTTACAGCCGCTGGAGCCATTTGGAACTGAGCAATTGTGACATTGATCCCTTTGCATTCGCTTATATGAACAAACTATTGAATCTACTCTTATTACAAAACAAAATTCCATAGGGTGATAGCGTGATTGTGTAGGGTTTTAACTCAAGGATACCGATACAAATAATAGTTTTCATAGTAATCTATTTTGACAATTATGTATTACACAATCCCTCCCATTTACAGTGTCCCTGAATGCACCTCATGCAAGCGCGAAGTGACTGTGTAATGTAAACACACCGACTAACGTTGCTAAATGACGTGTATCCCCCGACATGCAAAGGCCCGTTTCCAACATTGTTAATGCGAAGCAAGAGTTTCTGCAGTGATGGCGACCGAACCGAAACACACGTCAGGTATCTTTGTCTCATGAGCCCAAGATGGAACCGGCTCATCGAGGAGACACGAGTGCAGGTTTCCAAGGAGTTACAACGGCGACATTGACCCGTGTGACTTGTGTGTTTGGGTACTTCCAAACGTTCAATTCTCTGTTTGTGAAAATGTCGTGTGCTGCGTTGGTCATGTCAAGTACACCGACACTGTCGCATGTGGGGTCTCGAACGTTTGAAAAATCGCTTCAAAGGTTGAAATATGGTATGCGTGTCCCCTGCTTTAGCCTCACCCATCTGTCGGGGATACCTGCTTCCGATCGGGGCTCATCTGTGTGAATTTCGCATTGGAAGTAAAATTTCACCAGGATACGCGTGCTTGCAAAATTGGTGAGCTTTCGCGCATGGCATAACCAACCAACATGAAAAGTCGAGAGCTGTCCATGGGTAAGTCACAACTTTCTAGGAGGCGCTAATGAGTGAGTTTTAGGGGGGCGTGTACATTTTCACACGTTGTGATACGTTGTGAAATCAGACTTGAGGTCCCCGAAAAGGCAGCTCGTTCTGCAGGAGAAGAGGAAGAATAGACCCCATTCCAAGAGGGTGTTTGCGCCACCTAATGAGATAGCACAGTTGTTTAAAAACATTTTGTCCAGCAATAGTCTTGGTCAGAAGGATCCAAAGGATCCAACCCAATGAATGATCATGCTAATTGCTCACAGACTTGATCAGAACCATGCCTTGACCGTCCCATAATGTTGTTTGAGCTAATCGATGTCAATATTTGGAAGTTCAAGTTCAATGACGCATTATTTGGAGATGAATGGCTTCCAGCTTTTTGGCTCTTGAGTGCAAGCCAAAAGCCAAAAGCCAAACCAGAGCAAGCTGGTCACCGGAATCACACCACGGGAGCGTCATGCTTATTCTTCTTGTCCCAACAAAGTCTCGATTCAGTGCGAGCGCCTCCCGTCGCACGACTCAGCTGAGCGAGCAGCAGGCGAGAGGCCAAAATGTTGCCATAACTGCTGTTGCTGACACACTCCCTTCTTTTCTTTTCAAATGACTCGCTAGGATGAAGAGAGGTGCATTCTGGGAGAAGCTGAAAGTCACGATACAGGCCAGAAAAAAAAATGCCACCGATGTAAATGTTGCCGTTCACCTTTCCCGTCACCCTCCTGATCATTGTTACAGCGTACACTGGCCAAAGTTGGTATCGGTTGGCGCGTTCGGGTTTGTAATTGTCCAGCCAGCTGAGAGGTCAGGGCGCAAGGATTCTGTAGCGACAATCCCGTTAGTCAATTTCACTTACACCAAGTCAGCCGTACATTCCATCCCTCTACTCTTCTGCTGTATGCGAATTCAAAAGAAAATCTGCATGAAATGCGTGTGGCCTGCAAAAGTCATTCCTGAAAAGGGCAAGCAAGGGAAAAGGGAAGTACTGGAATTAGTTGTGAATGTCACCCGACAAAAAAACTTCACTTTGAACAAAAGATACAAAGGAAAAGTAAGGTAGTTGACTAAGTGAATAATATCATATCAGTATAAAAGTATAAAGTAAGGTTGATTTTCAGTCACCTAAAATGTATTTTACAGTGGAACTTCAAAATGATAATGCCCTAAAAGGAATTCCTCTGGAAAACGGAAAATAAATTGTTTGGGCAAAATATAACTTTAGTTCAGTTGGCATCTAAATGAAGTTTGTTTTGCTTTTTGTTGGGCTTCTTAAAAACAAATATGTGGGACACTGTGATGCTGAAGATGACAAATATAATGATGACTATAGAATAGGAATTTATTACAATGCAGCGTAGCAGCAAAAGCCACCTACAATACTTGACCCCTGTGATCGACCTGGTGACCAAGCACCAGTCGGGGACAGAAAATGTTTCCAAAGCTGCCGAGCCACGGGCGAGAGAATAACATTATTCCGCAAACTGCAAAGCCCAAGCTGTCAAACGCCGACGGCCACGATCGTGTCTGTCGGAATCCGGAAAAGGAAGGTCTCAGTCGGAAAAAAATTACACTTTGTGCTAAATACTAATACTAATAATGAATGCTCTCTAATCCTGCTAGTAATGTGATACTTTTTTTTTTTTTTAACCATGTCAGCACAAGCAGAAGAGGTGAGGAAAGAGTTAAAATCTTGCACACATTATTCATGGCAAAGGGAGATCATCTCAACCCCCGTCCCCCTCCCCCCTCATCATTATGTCCATTTGGAAACACGTCACTCGACAAAGAGCAGACCGTCACACGGCATTAGCCGTTCGGCCGAGCTCGCCGGACCGTGCGAGGGAAGCGACTCTCATTCGACCCTCTGTTGCCCAATTATGACTCTCACTGCACTCAGTCACGAATCTCATGATGAGTTTATCACCATCACTCATAAATTGCTGCGAAATGGGTTTTTTTTTGGTTTTTTTTTTTTTTGGGTTGTTTGTTTGTTTGTTTTTTTTAAATCAAAGTCACTTCACACTTGAAAACAGGATGATTTCAGACATTAAAACAGAATATTTGCTATCTTAACATGAAACTTTGATGTAATGTGGGCGCAAATGTGCAAAATTCACGCGATGAAGAAGTTCGTGTTGCTAATATTAGCATCAACATTCTAGGTCCTTGTTTACAAAAAACCGTATAAAGATATTTATGTTCGGTCAATTGACTTGAATGTTGACACCTACATTACATTCATGAAAAGCTTTCGATACATTGAGTTGTCTTTGGTCTTTATGAAAATGTATGCCAGGGTACTTGAAATGTGCAAAACATGTACTTCAGGTTCGTTAAAGATACAAATATCTTTTTTTTTTTGTATCGAAACTGTTGAAGTTCATGTCAAATTTAGTAATATAAAACTTACATGACATTTCGTAAGCCTTGTAGCATATTTGCCCAAGTCATCTTTCAAATGTTTTCAGAAAATGAGAAACAAAACAGAGCAAATTCACAAGAAGAACAAGAAGAGTCCGGTTGTCTCCATTCAACCTTTTGCCGATAACAACGACCTGCAAAACTGAGGATTTACATAGACATCGAGAAGAAAAAAAAAAAAACAACAAAACAACTTTTCGCAAGCACATTGGTATTTTTCAATTGATATTGTGAAAATGAACAATGACTTTGGCAACTATGCTATTCGGCTAACAATTTCCATGAAATACTTTCAATTGTCTTTTGATATTTATGAAGACTTATGTGTTTGGGTACTTCAAAACTTTCAATTCTCTGTTTATGAAAACTTTTCCAATCGGTCCAATTGTCTTAGGCACGAAGACCCTCGGTTGGGTTCACAGACATTTCTAAGTTGTGTGTGTTTACAAACAATCTAGCGTCTGTTTGAGTACAAAAACATGTTAGGGCTTTGATTTTCTCCTTCTTTTTTTTGTACTTGTACGTATGCAGTATTTTACAAGTCTTACAATTACTGAAGAAGTAAGAAAACACATGAGGGCTTTGATTTTGTTGTGTATGGTAAATAAAGTCTTTTCTATACCCAAAGTATGAAGTTCATTTAAGTTGTCTGAAACATTTTCAAGAGCATCACGGGCCCCCCTGCAATTTGCATACCGAGCGAGCAAACGGGTCCGCAGATGACGCAGTCAAAAATGGGACCGCACTTCATTCTAGAACGCCTCGCCGGCACGGGGACCTACGCGAGGATCCCGTCTGTGGACTTCACATTTGCGTTCGACACCATCTCGCCTGCCATCTGCCAGCGGATTTACAGCTTCCCGACGGGCCGGGGGACGCCAGCTCATCCACACGCGCCGCCGGCACCGGGGCGCCCCAAGGTGGTGTCCTCTCCCCGCCGCTCCTCTCTCTCTCTCTCCACGAACGACTGCACCTCAACACACCTGGCGGTCAAACCCCCGAGGTTTGCAGATGACACCAGAGTCATCGGCCTCACCCGAGACGGGGACGAGTCTGCGTACGTACAGGAAGCTTCGGCACGCTCGAGACTGTCGAGATGATCGTGGACTTCGGGGAAACATCCTTGAGCGCACGCTGTCCGACTGCCCCGTGTCAACTGTGGAGACCTTCAAGTTCCTGGGAATTGGTCTCTCAGGACCTGCAGCGGGAGACAACCATCAACTCCATCCTCGAAAAGGCCCAGCAGAGGATGTACTTCCTGCGGCGGTCCCTTGAGGACTCGCACGCTGCCAGAACGAAGAGAAGAGCCTGCAAAATCCTCTTCCGTCCCGGTCACCTCCTCTTCCAGCTCCTTGCCTCGGGGAGGCAAGGAGCTGGAGCAATGCAAACTAAAAGCAGCGGACATTCCAACAGCTTCTTCCCTCTTGCCATGAAATTGCTAGAGGCTAACGGACTCTTGTGTTTTCATATCTTCACGCAAATACTAGTGCCGCTCCAACTCCCGGAGACAAATTCCTTGTGTTTTTTGCCAATAAAGAGGATTGTGATTCTGAAGACTTAGTTTACAAAAATACATACAAAAAAGAGAATATGTTCTCTTTATTGACAGCTCATTATGTAGCAAAAAATACAAATACAAATCTGTGAGCATAAACGTACGAAGAGTGTCAAAAGTAGCTTGAGACATCATCGTGTCAATGTGTCACACATCGGACTGATCCCACGAAACAGATTTATACAGTCACTCAAAGTTCACTTCCTTGTTTCCGTGTTGGCTGCTTTTTTTTACTCATCCGGGCGGACGGCGGACGTGTCTGATGACGACTCATCCCCTGTGAATCGGTGACGTAGGGCAGACGGGCAAACCCTTCATACGAGTGCGCTTTCAAGTGACCTCTCCACATATACTGTACACACACACACAAATATGGTGGGTCCCCTTGCTCTGGGGACCCCTGCCACAACACAGATTTACAAAAAAAAACAAAAGAAGAAGAAGAAGAAGAAGAAGAATATTTCGGCCACAGCCTCGTCCAGACACTCGCCATAGCTTGGGCCAACCGGCCGACCTCCCTCCACCTCATACGCGCTTGACTTTCCGTGCAGTCACCTCCACCCAAACGTGCATGATAGAAGGAAGAAGAGGAAGAGGAATGGCTGTAAACCGGAACAGTGCTGAAAAGTGAGCAATGGCGCATCGTGATTGGCCAGCTGCAATGCAGAAAAGCCTTCACGCAAACACACGCTGTACATGAATTGGTGCCCCCTTTAAATTTCCCATCAGTGCCATTTTTCAGAACTGCCTTACTCGCCAATATACTTATTCTCAAATAGTCCTATTTTGGATTTGCATGGCATTTTATGAACGAATTTGAATATTTTGAGCATGGAAAATTCCACACACAAGTGACAATGCAGCATTTCTTTGTCTTTTTCTTTTTTTCTTTTTGTTCTGCTGAACAGGTTCAGCAGAACAAACAAACCAATGGGAGCTGTTTTCAATTACTCATCCACCCCGTTTCTGGAATGAAGAAGTGAATGAAGGGCATTGTTATATACAAGTGGCATTGATGAGAGAAGTACTACTGGGTCAAAAGAAATTTGAAAGAGAAATTGCAAAGTTGAATTTGTAAATCCTGAAAGGGGAGCAGCAACGGCAGGTTGACTTGGGAAAAAAAAAGTCGTTTCTTCCTTTGCACAGAAAATCCTTTTGAGCAGACATCAAAACAATCGTCTTCGGTAGGTCCCAAGTTGTAACCGTTGGAAAAAAAGGTTGTGAAACAAAAGCGTGCATATCTCAATTGAAGATTCAATTGTTTTGAATGTTCGCAAAGCAGTTCAGTATGTTGAAAGATCTCTTTTTATTTTTTTTTTTAAGTTCTTTGATGTTTGCAACAACAAATCAAGGTTTGTTGAAAACAAAAGTCTCTCCAATGTTGACAAAAGCCTACAAAATGTTCTTTGATGTTTCTGAAAACACATACTTGCTTGTTCTTACCAAAAGCCACACTTCAGGTTGGTTGAAGAGCTAAAATTGTCCTCCATATGAAAACATATATATGATGTTTGTGTGTGTGTTTATGAAAATGATCCAAACGACTTTTGTTGAAGACAAAATCCAATTCTTAATGGCTATATTTGTTAACCTTTCGGGGGGGGGGGGGGGGGACACAGCGCAGGCACTTGCGCTCTTGCTGACGAGAGCTGAGCCAAAAGTCCAAACAGGCACGGGGCTTCGACTGTAAACAAACACTTTGGTGGGCCTTTTGTTGCCAATTCCCCCCCCCCCCCCCCAAAAAAAACCAACCAACCAAAACACTGCAGCCTTGTTCCTCTCTGCACCCACTTGAGCGCACACTACAGGGCGCGTTATAACTCCGGTGGCGAGAATCGCATTCTTTTGATCAGCTGTGAGGGAATTGAAGTAATGAGGGCCCGACGGGCCGCGTGTGAGAGGCCGCTCTGACCTGTGCTTTTTTTCCATCCCCCTTTCAAAACGCAAATATTTCCCCATTGAAAATAATAGAAATGGAAAATATAAATTAGTGTCGGAGTGTAAGCGTCGCACTTTTCGGTATTACTATCTGTCATACAAGTGTCAATAAAAACAATCCAGCACTGTATATTCTGCATGTTAAAACTTTTAACATTAACGATTGTCGACCCGATTGTCGATTTCTGAGCAGATCGGGGAGGAAAAACTCATCACACCGCAGGATAATGACTCCCAGAGACATCAGATAATGTTGTACTCTGTCCAACTACCGGAGACAAATTCCTCGTGTGTGTTTTGGACATACTTGGCAAATAAAGAGGATTCTGATAATCAGGCCTTTGGTCAAAATAAGAGCCACAAGGCTCTGAATCTGCCTTATTGTCAGTATTTGTGTACCAACTTTAGGCCATCAGTATATCGTTATTTTAGCTTTGCTCCAACGACAAGGCATAACCAGAATGTCACCTCCATTCTGTTTTATGAAAAACCGGCAGCTGATGCTATTATTAGAGGGTGTGATGCTTCCACTGAAGCCATTGTGACGCAAACCGATCTTGGATTCCTGCAACCGCACCTTTAGCCAGAAATGGAATGTCTCTACCTGGCCTATTTCATGACAGTTCTGCAAAGTCGTCATTAAAACAGCAAAGCCGGTGGGTGCCTCGAGCACACATTTCCATAATTGGGCTGAATTTGAAAATCAGCGCAAGGTCCGATTATTGGAGGTCTCTGAAAGATTATACTAAGCCATTATTAGCCTGTGGTGTGGGTGTGTTGAGTGATTCATTTATTTTTTTTTATCTGCTCAGAAAATGGTCCAGGCTGACAATCGTGAACGTTGAACAGGTTTAACATTCCCGATGGCGAATACGTGCGGTTCGACACCGAGTCGGGCCGAGCCACGGACGACGTGATTGTGACGCCAAACGCGTGCCATGTTGCCAGACACAAATCTTACGCCCCAATGTCTCAATAATCTGAGAGGGAAAATCCATCTTAACACAACCCCACGCCACAGGATAATCTTTCCGAAACATCTGAGAATCGGGGCTTTGCTGACATTGATCGTAACGAAGGCCAATTTGCCTCCAATGTGCATATAACTGTACAGGGAAAAGCCCTAATAGTTATTGTAAAATGTTTAGAATAGTCTACATTCATAGTTTTAAGGATAAAGCTGGAAACTGAGTCAGTTAGTTTTGGGATCATAGTTTTGGAGTATAGTTACGGTTTCTACTAAGAGGCTTACAGATTTGATTCAAAAAAACAATTCTAAACCGCGGATATGCAAGTGGGTTTTGTAGTCGTCCTACACTAAGCTTTGCAATCTCCACATCTTTTTATGTATTTTGTACATTTTTTTTGTTTTGTTTTGTCTTTTTAATATATTTTGTTAAGTCTGTCTGAGGTCGTGCTAGGGAGGGGATGTCTACCGTGGCTCAATCAGACTAAATATCCTTCTTCACAATAGTCATCGGTGCTGTGAAAACATGATTGGGGACACACACACACACACACACACGCAAGCCGTTCCTAAACTAATAAGCAAACTTTGATGACACAGTTCAAAGAGGCATCAAGGTGGCGGTCCGGTCTCTGTGTACAATATTGTAGACGAGGAAAAAAAGCAAACACAAAAGAGGAAGCCAAGCGAGGCAGGGCAGCCTTTGACTGCAGGAATTTTCATTGTCTCAAGAAAACAATTGTGTTCATTCCTGGTTGCTATTTTAAACACTTCACTAACCCTGGGAGATGACATTGGAAGGACACTTTTTACAGACTTGTCCAAACAGAAAGCTGAGATTATGACTTATTAAACCCGCAAGAAAGGCTTCATAGAGCACTTAAAGAAAATCCTTTTTTTAAAGTCATAAATCAATATATTTCCTTTTGGGGTACATCATGTATCACCATGTTTGTACTGGCGTGGCTTGATAAAATTGACTGACTTGTAAAACTGGGTAGACAATGCCGCCTCCTTGCGGTACTCTAATGCAACAGCATCACTGCCGTGTAAAGGTAAAAAGTCAATGGTGGAGTTTTGTTAGAATTATTTTTGTTTTGTATTATGTTCATTATATTTAACAATTTCAATTGTCATACATGTACATTGCAGCATATACAGTATTTACATTATTCATATAACACGTAATACACGCTTGAATTTTAGTTGTTTTGGTTTCAAAATGCAGTTTAATAATTGTATCTCAAAACATGGACTTTTTTCATTTGAATTGTACTTTTAAATTGAATTATAGTGTATTTAATACTTTTAATTGTATGTATTTATATTATTTTTATATTGCAGTATGAATATTGTAGCATGTATTATTTATGATATATTATGATATGAAATTCCTTACTTGTTTTGATAGTAGTTTTTTTTTTACGCACATTTTTAATGGTTGTATCTCAGAGCACAGACTTAATTCCGTTATTAATACTGTATTTCATTAATTGTATTCGTTTTTTCACGACTCTGTTCATTATTATTGTTATTATTTGATGGTGATGATTAGCTGATTGACCATTAATATTTTTGCATTATTGTGTCTTTGGACAATTAATGCTTGAATTTGCTAGTTCTGATTAGGTTGAACAGACTTCATTGTAAAAAGAAAAGTACAACTTTTAAACTCGATTTTGTGTAATAATAATGCAGTTTATAGAAATAGGCATCAGGCAGCTCTCAGTATAACGATGCAGAAACACACAGGGTACCCATGAAATCTCTTTACAACTTAGCAAACTTTGTTTTTTTGTAACATTGTAAAGAGACTTTGTGGACAGCCTTTATTTATTTATTTTGAGAATGAAAACAAAGCATTATACAGCAGTGAAGTCCTGTATTCTGTAGGCCTCTTAACCAGGGGGTCTAAAAAGGTGCCTTGAGGGGGGTCAGCTGAGTGCAGTGTTCATGTCGCGTCAAGGGAGCAATGAGCGAGCGCGTAATTAAGTCACGGGCCAACCAAATAAGTCATATTCTGATGAATTATTCAGGGTTTGTAAGCAGATGAACGCGACCCCCACCCTCCTCATGTTACAAGATAACTATATTCCCTAAACAAACATTAGTCCTTTTTATTAGCATTGCGTGTCAACGAATGTTAATTTCAAAAAAAATCCTAATAATAATGTTGGCTTTTGTGTGGATTTTCCCACCTTCCTGGCATGTCACGGGTCAATTTGACCCATTTAAAGTGTCGAAAAGGGAGCCAATAATGTGATCTGGCTGTCTGTGTGGCATGCAACACACACGATACAGCAGAGTCAGTTATATATCATTTTATATATATTATAAAAAATCCACTTGAAGTGTAACTCGAAGGCAATGCACATAAAATATGTGACGTGGATTTAACCAATGGCAGAGCAGTGGCGTGAGTTCAGTGTCCAGACTTTTTTTGGGGGAGAGGTGGGGGGGGGGGGGGTATTTCAGGTACATTTGTTATTATTATTGCTGTAAACTAGCACTCAGTATGGTCCCAAGAAAGTGAAAGTCAGTGATTGTGCCATTAAAAAAAACTGCAAAGTTTGCCCCTCCTTAGTCCCAGCAGCAGAGAGAGAGAGAGAGTGCAACAAGGCACTCTCGAGGCCACGCCATTTAAAGGCCCAATACAAAACTGTACTACAGTGTTGTGGCCCCGCCCGCCAATGCTGCGCCATGTGCCTGCGCAGCGGCTGCTTGGTCATTGCACTCCTCCCTGCACTGCGCTGTGTAAACATTGTGTGTTACAGTGCGTGCGTGCGTGCGTGCGTGTGTGACACCTGCGACTTAATGACACTTAATAAAACCGGTTTCATTCTTTAGATTATATTATTCATTCATTCGTGGGGTTGCTGGAATCTATCCCAGCTGACAGGCGGGGTACACCCTGAACTGGTCGCCAGCCAATCACAGGGAACATGTAAACAAACAACCATTCCCACTCACATTCACACCAACGGGCAATTTAGACTTTTCCGTTAACATACCGTGCATGTTTTGGGGATGTGGGAGGAAACCGGAGTGCCCGGAGAACACCCACGCAGGCACGGGGAGAACATGGGCGAGGCCGGCTTTGAATCGGGGTCCACAGAACTGTGAGGCAGATGTCCACCGTTCCGCCAATTCTCTTATGAAGTTTCTATTTATTTGACTAAACAATGCTATTTTTATCATGATAATTGTGGGTTTTTCTTGGGGCTTGGAGGGATCGGATTTCCAATTTCGCCTTTGAAGGGTGGGTAGGCTTTCCAAAAGCCAGAGTGTTTCTATTCAAGTTACCATAAAATGGGTGCTCACGGTTGCCATGGAGACCAAAACGGCGCTGAAGTTGACAGGCGCTCAGTCGCCTTGTAACTGGAGACAAGAAGGGGGCGGGAACCCACCGCCCCGTGCTCTCCGCTCATTGGGCTCCTGCACGTCACGTGACCAGCGTGGAATGCAAATACGAAAGAAATACGAAAAAAACAAAAAAAAGTTGCTCTGCCATTGCTGTGCTTCTGCTTCGGCCGGCCAGAAATGGAGTGCGTAGTAGACTAAGCAAGGGGACACGACACCCAAGAAGCAAGGGCGACCCGTCGAGGCTTACGATAACGGTAAGCGGGTGGCTAATTTATTAAAAAGTGGCCTCCCCCCGCCCCACCCCGCTACTGGCTAGTGTGCTGGAACGCGGGAGGCTGGCTCGCTAAGCTAAAACATTTCGTGTCGTTTGTGCATTAAAGTACACGTTTTTGTCAACACCCCAATTCCGTGAGCTCACGTAAGCTCGGTCGTGTGACGAAAACAAACGAGATGAAGGGTAACATTTAAAGCTCGGTTGCGCCGTACAAGTCCCAAACGCTCGCTTTTGAGGGTAAGATACGGGCGAGCGTGACGTCACTGGAGCTGTTTTGACAACCTCGCGTTGAACTCCCACCTCGGTTCACATTTGCCAGGCACATGTGGGTCGACCACGTGACGCAAGTGGCACTGACGGGCCACACTATTGAGGCTGTATGCCCATTTCTGCAAATCCCGCCGGATAAAACGAAAAAAATGGTTGACTGCTCGTCTCCTTCTGGACTGCTGTCTTTGTAGTGTATTCGATTGCATGTAGGTTGAAAAAGGATGAGCAAATCATCGTATTGTTTTGATTCAGGTTTTCCATAAGATCCTAACTTCATTGAAATTGGGGTTAGTAGGTCCAAAAGTCAAGTCATTTACAGCAAGTTACACATGGCCAACTAACCCAAAGCCCCACTTGTTCCTCTTTCCCACTCATCTCGTTGGTACCTGGCACCTGACCCATTTACATCATCGACACGACCCGTGAGATTGATTCATCAGAGACCCTCCTTCAGCCTTTTCCTCATTTGCGTGCTTTGCCAGAGCTATTTCACTGGATGGTATTTATAGATTACGAGGCAAGATTTTTCGTTTTGAGGTTACTACTGCTCCCTCAGCAACGGCATTAACAGTGCGTTACATTTGCGAATGTGATTATCGAACGAACGCGGGGTGGTAAAAATGCTGCAGAGTCACGATGAAGCGCTGGGTTGACTCATTCAAATTGGGCACGCTTGTCTTGGACTGCAGCCAAGGGTGTCTTTGGAAACCATTGCGTTGGGATCTTTCCATTACAGGAGCAACACTGTGTGTTTAGACACTTCTCTGTCGGGGCAAAGGTTGTTGTCAGTTCACTACGGAATCCTTTCTTTTTTTCTTTTAAGTGAACCTGTAAAGGAACCTAAAACAACTGATCAGTGTTGGGTCGCAGGTGAGCTGGACAACCATTCTTTCGGTCTTCAGTTAACCTCACGTGGATGTTTTGGGGACTGCTGGAGTACCTGGAGAAAACCCATGCATGGGGAGAACACGTAAGCTCCACACAAGAGGACCTGAACGCAGACCCATCGACCGTGGCACGAAAGCCTTTTTAGTCGGCCTCAACATGGTGCAAAAAACTGCGATCGGCTGGCAACAATTGTTGTAGGGAGGCGTCTATTGCCCCCCGACTTGAAAAATAGTAAATTGGGACAGCAGCGTGCTGTGATGGCAGACAGCACACTCAATTGGAGAGGTGGTTGCCAAGTGATTTCAGTGATAGCAGCAAGAGATTTTGTCCAGTAAACAACAATAAATGCGGCGTCCGACAAATGACGTACGGTGGCATGGTCAATTTTAGGCGCGGCAATGGATGGAGATCTCCAGTTCTTTGAATAAGCCAGGTTGCTTGAAAGTGTGATTTGAAGCGAAATGTGAGTTTAAAGTCGAATACAGCACAGCCGTATCAGGTCTGCTCCTGGTTACAAGCGAAGCCAGAGGTTTCCGTTGTAACTAACTGCTTGTCATCCAAACCAGCAGGCTACTTACTACCAGTTCGGTAGCTTAGCCACCAGTGACACATATGGACACCGTTGCACCGGGCGACATCCTGCGCCCCGGTCGGCAGTGAACACCACAACAAACAAGTGCAGTGTGAAAAGGGAGGGGCCCTTTTGGATCCAATCCAGGGCTTTTTCTCTTACGAGGTACTTTTACTGTACGAGGTAAACGAATACAAGCTCCTACTAGGTAGTTAGCCCAAATGAGTCCCAGTTGGAAGCAGGTACACGACACAGATAGGCGACTCTAAATTGTCGTCGTGCTCAAAACCTTTGGCACCCCTGGCGTGCCAATATTTCTTTAGCATAACTATTGCCTTATTGGCACCCCTGGGTGATGACTGTATGCCATCTAATGTGGGTGAATGCGTTCTGTCAAATTTTGATCCGCATTTCAAGTCGTCGCCACGCAAAAGAGCACGCGAGGGCCTAATTATTGTATGCTCTTACCGCACATAGCGCTTTTGATGTAGAAAGCATAGGCTGCAGTCTCACATGAAGAGCACAGTTGTGTTTTGTTTTTTGTACCCTCCTGGAAAAGCTTGTAAGCATCTGCATTGCTGTTGTGACTAATAATGAGCTTGGTTTCCCTTTTGAAAAGAGGACATGGTTTGTTTGCTTTTAAAAAGCCTTTGCTGGCTTCGTTAAAAAGCGTTCCATTTAGTCTAGTGTCTCATGACGCTTTAGCGAGCCCGGCTTTCATGCCCTGAGGTCCATCATCAGGCAGCCACCCTATCATTGTCCCTTTCTTCATTTTTGTTGACCTTCCAATCCCCGCCTCACTAGTGCAAGACTGGAGGCCCACGTCCCTGGCCGCACCTCCAGCTAATCTATATGCTAATGGCAAGTTGATTATCAATGAGCTTCACGCATGGTCGGACCCAATCAATACAACATTTCAGCGGCACGGCTACATTTCACCGAGCCAGACGTGCAGGTGCCGTCCTAATGTGTCGGGGCAGACCATAAGCACGCCATTATCCTCTGATTCCATCTACTCGGAGTGCACATGAATGAATTGTCTTCCCGTCCGGGGAAGCTTTGAATTCCAAAAGTCCAAAAGTCAGTTCATTCATTGAGAGGGTATTTTTATTTGATTACAATTCGGGCTCATTCTCAGAACTCAGCGGGTCCTCTGTTCAATTCCGGCAGTTGTGACGTAACCCGAATTTATATGCAAGTGAACATGCAGTAGTCTAGCGCATTAGTAAAGTGATTTTTTTGTATCGATTGAGGAGTCTGTCTGCTACCGATACAGTCGTATCTCTCGCCTTTGTGAATGGATATCCTGTCGTAACCGACCCTAGTATTTGTTACTCCAAAAAGGCTGTCTGAATGCCCACGGATGCGTTTTCACCATTCTAGTTAGAATTTTGATATGCTAAGCGCTGCTTTTTAAACATATGGGGGATGAGTCAGTCCAGACCACCGAACGTTTGATGTCGTTTTAAATGAGTAAATCTGAATGTATTATTAGTAATGCCCTGACTGCAATGCATTATTGATAAGAATGAATGGACATGTATAGGAAAGAGGTGCTTCTCGATTAGCCAATCAGCAGACAGTTTCAAGTGGACACCTGGTTCTCCCTGCAGTTGAGTAAATAAACCCTTCTAGCCCCTACTGTATATGGACCGAAATAACCTGGTGTCAGTTGCCTTGCCAAATGGATGGGAATTAGTGTCTTGTTGGCGAGACAAGGTACGTTGCTGCTCATGGCCTCAGCTAGCTGGCTGACTGACTGACTGACTGACTGACTGACACCAAATTGGCCTCCTCCTAACTGCTGGTTGTTTGTTCAAATGATTCAGTTTGGTTGTACGAAAACGGGAACGGTCATTTTGTTTGCCGATTATGTTGAAACAAATGGAAATGTGCAGTCAAAGACGTCGATGCTTTAATGACATTTTCAGAAGAACACAACCGATAATGGTAACGTACGTCATGTCGGGATCCCTGCAAACATGCATGCAAAAAAAAAAAAAATACAAAATGTGGGTACCGTAGGGGGAGGGAGCAGAGCATTATTACCATCATCTTCATTAGAGAGCATCCCGCTATCCAATCAGCACGCCGCCCTGCTCGGGAATTCCGCCGTTGCCTCGTTGGCTGTCGCTAGGATACCACATAATCAGGAGGCAGGCTGCGGCCTGGTTGGCGGAGCAGGGTGTCGATGCCGGGACGGCGAGCTTGCCGTGCGTTAGGGGGTAGGTGGAGGTGTTGGAGGAGAGGGGTCGGTAGGGTGGGTGGGCTGATATAGCACGCTCGCGCGCACGCATTCAGTCAGTCAGTCAGTCGCTCAGTCAATCAGTCAGCCAAGCAAGCGCTCGCGGGGAGGCAGACAAAGAAGAGCATCATCCTGAAGTAGGACAGCACGCTCCCGGGGGATGGGCCATCATACCCCTGCATCGCGTTGGGGGGGCCAGAGGAGGTAGGAGAGCCGGCCGGGGTTGCGGGGCTTTGTCTCAGCAGCTGAGCACCCCTCTTCGCACACGCACAAACATTTGCAGTAACCACCATTGCATATTGTATGTTGGGCTTGATGGAGGCTGGTTGCCATCCGCGTTGCGTTGGAGCCAGCCAGCCAGTCTGTCTGTCTGTCTGACAGTCTCCTAATGGCACTTCACAAATCCTCTAGACACAAGTCTGTTCGGCCACAATGGAAACATCACCTCCGCTTGAGGGTGTGCGGGTAGCTGCGGCCGACTTGTTGTAGTTGTTGTCAGTACGCTTTGGTTGGTTCCACGGCAGAAGTTTCAAGTGGCACGGTTCCCAAAAGCAGATCATCTGATCTATCCTGTTAACGTGAGCTTGACGTAATTAAAACATGTCGAGCGGTGGCGTATCCACATGTGCGCCCAAACAACTACAGAATGCTGAGATGACCTGCTCCGAATCAATTCTGGGATCAGTCAGTCGCATCTCTGTAACCGTTATTTATCAGGGTTGGTATTGAAATTGCTTACATCATGTACTGTTGTGTACCAACATGAATATATTTCTCCAAAAATCATGTTTGATCGTGGATTTAATGACCTAAAAATGTTTGAATGCATTGATAAGAATGGTATGGACACAAACGTTGTTCATTCAAGTCTGTGGTTGCGTTGTCTTGTGACAAAGACAATTATTTAATAGAAAACCAAATGGACTGTGGTTACATAGATCCTTTCTATTAGAAAGATTTAAAGGTATAAAGAACTATGAGTGTTGTAAGACAAAAAATCTGCCAACAAACTTACCAACGTGGCTCACGGACTTCCTTCTGCACCAAAACATCACAGCTATCGATTTTTAACAAAGCGTGCCTATTCAAATGTGTCAAAGCCAACTCTTTTCACCCAACATTGTATATCAAGGATTTCCTAGTTGTTGCGACTTTCAATTCTGAGTAGGCGTAATTCCGCGAGGCTCCCGCCACGAGATTTCTCAGACAGTTGAAGTGCATACTGGAGTAAAGACATTTGGTTCTTCTCAAGCTATTTCTAACACTTTAGATCGGTTACTAATGTGTAAAAAAAAAAAAAATGGCAGACCCACGTGTGGGCTGACCAATACTTTCGTTTTGTGAAAAAATGTGGACATGGCAGCTTTTCGCCCGACAGTGTTGAAACGTAAACACAACTGATCTCAGATATTATTGACACGTGCACGGAAGTATCCATCCATCCGTCCGTCCATTTTCTTCGCCGCTTCTCCTCACGCGGGTCCCAGCCGTCATCGGGCAGGAGGCGGGGTACGCCCTGAACCGGTTGCCAGCCAATCGCGGGGCACATACAAACAAACAACCGTTCGCACTCACATTCACACCTACGGGCAATTTAGAGTTGTCAATGAACCGACCGCGCATGTTTTTGGGATGCGGGAGGAAACCGGAGCGCCCGGAGAAAAGCCACGCAGGCAAACTCCACTTGAGAACTGTGAGGCAGACGCTCTAACCAGTCGGTCACCGTGCCGCCTGCATGGGAGGCTCTTAAATGGGAATTGGGTACTTACTCACAAGAGGTCAGCATGTGTTTTTGTCAAATGTGCTATGTGGGGACCGTACTGTGTGTGTGTTTGGCGGTGTACTCCATCACCCTGTTACTGACGGATGGGTGATTTCCCCTCACGAAGAAACCGCTGGGGCCAAAAGCACCATTTTCCAGAGGGGATTCCCTCCTCTCCCTGTGAATGCGGCGCTACTGCGGCTGCTGCTTTTGCGTACAACCCGGAGCGCTCACTTGTTCTGATTGGATTTCAGTACCGTCACTCACACCAACATTTTGAATGCTAATGAGCCCTTAATGAGATGTCTTTGTGCAAACTTTTTCAGCCCAAGAAATAGTTTTTTCGTTGACTCTACAATTTGCATTTAATGGAATAGCATATGTTTCCTTAAGGCTTTTTCATTTGGAGGTCTGCAAAATAAGCAGGCCGTACATCTGGGCTCGGGCCCCTAATCCTCTCTAAATAGTAATGAGAAGGAGGAGGAGGCAGTAATGGCTTTAGAATGGCGGCGTGGCGGCAGCGTAGGTCCTGATTTAATTACTTCCATCAGAGCCTCCTCACACTGTTTAAAATCCCCAAGCCCCTCTCTCAACCTTCACCCCTCATTTTGCTGTTTAATTACATGCACGCACCTTTAACCTTCCGGCTAGAAATTCTATCCACCCCACTTTAAGCTTTCTTTTTCACCCCAATCAGCTGGTGACCCCACTTCCTCTGTAGCGTCTCAACTTCCTCTTCTTTAGTCTCAAATGCTGGATTTACTGATTTACTTAATTCTGTGGGGTTTTTTTTTTTGGGTTGGTTGGGGGACTCTCAAGTGGCACAATTGGGGTATGCGTCAGGCGGCATTCAAATAAAACGCTTGGAATTGGATGTCTTCAGATCGGAAGCAGGCCTCTTCCAAACGTGGATATTAATCTGATGTGTACTGGATGGATCGGCCAATGTTTGATTTAAAATAGCACAAATAAATGCACTAACAGGCATTTGCTGTCAATCTCAAAGTACAGTGAAAGTATGGGCAATTAAACATGGTCTATAAAGATGCTACATGAGAGCTGTGTCCATCATTAATAATTGCAGATGACGGCCAGTGGAGTATTGTGAGCTTTAAATCAATAGGGGGAAGAGTCACCCCAGGCTAACTGAATGATTCATGTTTGTATTATTTCTGTTTGCGTACATGTAGTCTCTGCCCGTTGTTGACGCTTGTGATATTGGGCTGCAACAATGAATCCGGCAGGAAAGAGTCCGTAACAGACAGAATGTCTAAAGTTTGGGATCGTTTCGCACTAGGGCTGCCACAAATGAGGATTTTGCTATTCGACCCGTCGCAGATCATTTTTCCGATTAGTTGACTAGTTGGATCATATTGCTGGCGTTGTGCTGCCCTGAAAGGCACGTTGTGTCTCAGGTTTTGTTTGCATCGCATTCTAGGATTTTTGGCGAAAGGCTCAAATTCTTCGGGCTCCGTGGCAAACGCCGGCTAGTCGTAGTTCTCGGTGCTACCGCTACTGCGGCCAAAAGGCAAACAACAGGCAAGCACGCGGAGCGTTTTTGTTTTTCCTTGCTTAGTTCTGCTTTGCCTCACTTAGCCTAAAAAAAAACATTTAGTGGTGCCAAATCTTGTGTGTTGTTAATCAAAATGCAGAGGCAGGGTGTTTTGTTTACAGGCAGCTAATTGCACCCACTTCTGTTATTCATTTGTTCTTGCACAAGCACTTCAACGGAATCAATTTCCCTTCTGACATTAATGCCTGCAGCGGCATCAGAGAGTTGGCGTCACCATTTGCACTTCCCTTGTGATTTATTTGTACAATCTTAAAAGAAGATGTATAGTCTGCCAGTGGATCCTTGGAACTTAAACACAATCTGTTCCAGGAGGAGGTTTGACCATCTTTGATGAACCGTGTTTTTGTGAAAGATCATACAACGTTTACAACATTGCGATGGCGTTCACCTGCAAGTCAAATTTCAAATGGCAGCTAAATGAGTTGCCAACAGTCACTGATGAAAAGTAGTTGCAGTAGCCTGTGCACGACGCGACATTTCAGTCGCGTTCGACCGCGCCGAACGTGTTAGTTTTCAGAAGCTAACGCTGATGGGTAATGCTAATCTTTTGCTTCCCTTTTGGCTTTGACATGACAGCATGGATGCCATGTGGGATGCAGGTGTTTCTGCATGATAGTGCCTCTGTATGATAATGATTCTGACAGCGTAGTCCTCGAAAGTGCCTCTGGACCTGATCAGTATATATATATATATATATATATTTGACCTTCAAAATCAATTTTGTTTACATACATTACATTGTTAAAATGCATACTAATTAATAGAACCATGATCATTTTGGCCCGTATAATTGTGCGAGCTTGAAATTTTCATACCGTTTCCTCTCTACCTGTAGCAAGCATTACTGGAGCTCCGCCGTATTTGACTTATGAGGGATTTGAGTGTGGTTTGTTTCTCCCGGAGACGTTAGCGGTTCACTTTGCTTTGTGGTTGCCTCTCAAACACCAAAACGTGTTTCCTTTCTCACGCACGCCACTTTCTGTTCCAGGCACAGGCGGGCCATTCAGAAAAGCCGGGGGTCAAAGGTGAGAAGAGCAGAGGGCACCATGAGCGAGCCGGGGCCCCCCACCGCAGCCACCGCCGCCACCACGGGCGGCACCTCTGCGACCACCACCAGCGCCACCGCCTCCAGCTCCACCACGGCTGCCGGGAGTCACACGACGACACCTTCTACTGCCACTACTGCTTCTGCTAGCAGTACTAATACCAGCTGCGGCAGCAGCAGCAGTAGTAGTACTAGTAGCAGTACTACTACTACTACTACTGCAGCAAGACAGCCAGTCCCTCAGATTTCAGTTTACGGAGGGATACCCGACAGGCAAACTGTGCAGGTGATTGCTCGTGTAGCAGTGCTAATGTGTGACTGAAAAAGAGAGAGAGATGTTTATGTTGTGTCAGGTCTTCAATGACAGTCAAAGAGAGGAATTTTCTTTGCACTTTAGTGCTCTTGACACCCTGACCCCCAGGATTAGCCTCCACACTGACTGAATGAGGGCCCGCTTGACTCTTAATGGCAGGTTTCTCCTCCATTCACACCAACAGCATTGTTACCAAGCAGCATAAAGGAGAATTGCTCGTTTAGTACCACGGAGGAGCGGCCTTCGCTTACACTCATTTTGAGATGACCGGAAGCTTCGGTGTTTGTCGTCGCCCCTTTTTCATGGCGGCACGTAGTATCTGCTCAGCCCGGGTTTGAATATGGGTCATGTAAACCACTGCCCGATGCTCACTGCTTGGGCATTTTCGTCATCCCCCGAAGCCAATGTTGGATAGCATAACCTGCAGCTGCAGTGTTTGTACAGGAGACTCTTGTCCAGGCTGATGTGTTCAATGTGGTGTTTTGTGCTGTTTCCCCACTGTACGGTTTTGAAGCGGAAAATCAGCCACTCCAAATTTGCAAAAGTCTCAATAAGTTTCCATTTGTGTACCCGAAACTATCATATTACCATTACGAGGTGCCGCTTCACACGTCTTGATCCGGCCCTTGTTTTGGTTTGCTCTGTCGTTCAGGTGATCCAACAAGCGCTCCACAGGCAGCCCAACACGGCGGCGCAGTACCTGCAGCAGATGTACGCGGCCCAACAGCAGCATCTCATGTTACAGACCGCGGCGCTCCAGCAGCAGCACAGCCTCAGCACTGCTCAGCTGCAGAGCCTTGCTGCCGTGCAGCAGGTGATAACACCCCTCCCGAGCCCCTTTTTGGAAAAATATATTCCCCTCGCATGTTTTATTCCGTGTTAAATATCTCTCCACCGCCTCGGCCACCTTGCCACAGGCCAGTATTGCAGCAGGTCGCCAGAACTCCCAGAACAGCACAACTTCTCAGCAAACGGGATCGACTCAGACCACGGTGAGAACAATCTCTGACACTCGCTGGAGCGCAGATCTCAGTGGATTCAATTATACAAATTAGACACCCACCTTCTGCACATGCCCCCCCACACCGGTTTGACCGAATGATCCGAAATTGGGTGGACATGACGTCTACATTTTACTTTATTAAATGCATATTTGTAAGTATTTGGGCCCAACCACCAGGTGAAGGCTGTCATGGCACTGTTGATTTTTATTCTTCTGACGTATTACTCGCCTTCACGGGGGGCCTCATTACGCCCAAAATGCAACAATATTTTGCAATTGTGAAAATGTATGTATTTTAGGGGTCAGGACATGGCCCCATCAGATCCATTAAGTAGCTTTCTAACCCACGATTCACCGATTGGCGTGAAATTGGGTAGACATGGATTTCGTAACAGGATGGACCAAAAAGTCTCATGTCCCCATCCTAGGGAACAGGAAGTCGGCCATTTTGGTTTGAATCAGCCATTTCTCCCTCAGTAGCGCCCCATGAAAAGCCCCTCACCAATCAACATGGAATTTGGTGGACATTTCTTTCATAACAGGACCCACAAAAATTGCTCGAATTTAAACAAGAAGTTGGGGATTTTGGTTTGAAGCAGCCATTTGGCTCCTATTTTGGCACACTCCCTCTTTGGGAATTTACCCAAATTAGCCCCAATCCGAAACAGGTATCCTAAACATGTGATGCTAAATTACAGAGCTTTTTTGTCTCTGTTTCTGACAACTTCTCTTCTCCCCCCGTAGATCAACCTGACCGCCTCACCGGCGGCCGCACAGCTGATCAGCCGCGCCCAGAGCATCACGTCGGCTCCCGCCGGTATTTCCCAGCAGGCTGTTCTGCTGGGCAGCCCGTCTAGCGCCACCCTCACCGCCAGCCAGGCGCAGATGTACCTGCGTGCGCAGATGGTGGGAACATAGCCCAAGAAAGAAGCCCTTTCTAGTCCTTTCTAGCTACTATATGACTTCTGCTGACTCAAGTGTGTGTTGCGTGTATTATTTTTGTGGATATTGAATGGTGTGATGCATTCAGGTAATCGGTGCAATGTGTTGCAGATGGTACAAGTTAGAAGCCCCTTTTTTTTTTTTTTTTTTTTTTTAAACTGAAGTTGTTCTCCTTTGCTGGAGGCTGGCACTGAAACCTGGCATTCTATTGAGCTCTTATGCTGATGTGTTGTGTGGTGTGGTGTGGTGTGGTGTTTTCCAGGCCCAGCAGAGCAATGTTTTCCAGGCGCAGCAGAGCAACCTGGTGCAAGTGGCCAGGAGTTTGGGCCGAGCCGTGCCCCTGTCGCCGCAGCTGATCTTCACGCCGACGGCCACCGTGACAGCGATGCAATCCGACAGCTCCGCTCAGGTACCCTGGCTCGACACTGGCGGGGAACCCTTTCAAACGCACATCGGGATTCCCGATGGGACCCCAAAAAAAAAGATAGCAAAAGTATTCCCATATTCTGTCATTACTATTACATTATAATGCACTTAACTTTTCCTGCAATGAATAATCATTTATTCATGCTCCAGCTCACACTAATGAGGGCAAGCGATATCGAAAATTGTTGGCTGGATAAGCCAGTAAAATCACGCTAGCGTCTTTTTGTCTCAAGAATCAGGTCCAAAATCTGGCCATACGCGGCCAGCAGGGATCGACCACGTCCTCCTCCCAGACTCAGACGCTGCAGGCTCTCAGTCTGAAGCAGAGCCCGGTGCCCATCCAGCCCGCGTCGCTTGTAAAGAACCCCGGACAGGGGGGGCAACCATCTGCGGCAGTCAAGTCCGCCTTGTCCGAGAGTGCCCCGGAGGTGGGAAAGAAGGGGGACGCCGCCGTGGTCACAGAGGCCCGGGCCATCAACATGAGCCGCAACGTCACGACAATCAGCGCGCAGCCATTAATTGCTCCAGGTGAGTGGTATCTGTAAAGCTTCATTAAGATTAGGTGTGTTTACAATTTCCTCCCACGATTTTGAGTTATTATAGCACCACAAGTTTGGACCCTAAAAACTTCTTTTATGCTCCTAACCAATTCATGATAGATAGATAGATAGATAGATAGATATTGGCAGATAGGCAGCCAGATAAATGGACAAATATGCAGCTGGACAGATACGAGGGAATTTAATAAATGGGCGAATGAGAGCTATTGTATAAATTAAAATGTGCCGTCCCCCAAAGTTGACTTTTAGACTTTTAGACTTTTTTTGAAAGCTAAATTCAACTTTGGTCAATGTCGTGTTTTTTCACAAATCGACATTAAAATGTGTTTCAAATGGTTTGCCCTCTTTGACTGCAAAGTTAATGTTTCCTGAAAAGTAAGGATTCCGCCCGAAGCCAGCGAATTGACGCTTACAAATGAGGAGCGAGATCTTGGGAGACTTAAGCTCAGTGTTTTTCTTTTTCTTCGCGACTTTTATGGGTGTTGTTTTGTATACCACCACAGACGGCTAACATTGGTGGCAGAGAGGAAAAGGGTTAGGGTGCGATGATTTAAAAACGCCACAAATTAAACGGTGGCTTGTTACAATATGAGCAATATTTGTAGCAATATAAATGCAGTTATACAGCGCACAACATTTAATTCGAGGTCTACATATAGTAATGGAGGTTTTAGATCGGGGGATGTTGCCGATCTTTGTCAGCTGTGTGGGTCTGTGATGCCCTTCCATCCATCCACCCATCCATTTTCTGGGTGGACGTTATTTCCTGATATTATATTGTGTTATGTTATTTCCTGTTATGAAAGCAATGTCCACCAAATTCCATGTTGATTGGTGAGGGGGCAAATCAAACGCTTCTCCTCACGCGGGTCGCGGGCGCGCCGGAGCCTATCCCAGCGATCATCGGGCAGGAGGCGGGGTCCACCCTCAACGGGTTGCCAGCCAATCGCAGGGCACACTTGAACAAACAACCATTTGCACTCACATGAACCCTTTCAGACTTATGTAATTAAGGACTATACAAATAGACTTTATTTAAATAAGACCACTAGGTGACAGTATCGCTCTGCAAACATCGGCGTCAGGCGTCTTCAAAGAGCAAACAGTTTTATTAGTTTAAAAAAAAAAATATTATTATACAATGGTTAACTTTTTGCTCAAATGGTAAAATATGATTCAGGTTTTGATATGTTGTGTCTTTTGTGTTCTTGTCTGTCTACTTTGTGTGAAGCGGCCTTTGGTTCCTGAAAGGAATATGTCCAAGCTGTTATTGTTATTATTGAGTGGATATTCTGGATGTCGGCATTAAATATGAATTGGGTACTTGCAACTGTCATGTCGTTTTAGGACAAAATAAATAGTAGTTGTCAATATTTTGAGACTATTTTTCATTGTTTAGGATATTAATTAACCAGCTCTGAGATGTTGAACCAACTAAAAAAACCGAAATGCTTCCCATTATTATGCCTTGGAGGCCAAAAGAGGGATGTGATTTGGGTCAGGACAAAGAGCCAGCTGACAAATGGCTCCTTTTAAGGCCACAATACCTCCCTAAATAGAGTAGCACACATGCGCGCACACCGGGTTTAATAACCGCCATGTGTCTCTGTCCTCAGAGTGACTCGATGGTGACTGTGGCCTGCATGGCGCTGTGAATTTCTTAATTAAATAAAAAGGTTTTGCTTGCAGCCTACACGCAGATTCAGCCCCACTCACTGGTTCAGCAACACAAGCAGCAGCAGTTTGTGGTCCATCACAGCCAAGGTTCCCAGAGGACCTCCGGTCAGCTGCCGCAGACGGCGTCCATTCAGCCGTCGCCGCACACCGTCCCCGTGCTGCCCAAGCCGGCGCCGCACCAGCCCGCCGCTCCTGGCCAGCACGCCACCATCTTCCACTCCACCATCAGCTCGCACACCCTCCCGCCCCCTGCCTCATCCTCCTCTTCTTCCACGCTGACGAGTCAGGCCAAAGCTCAGCCCGTGCAGCTCACAGCCATTAACCTACAAATACATCCCACGGTAAGAACCGCAACGTACCCAACAATTTGCTCATTTAAGTTCCACGTCCATGCGTACACCTGTTTTTTACGGGTCCAAAAAGATGCCACCCACCGAGCGACGGTAGAAAGTGGAGAGTAGTCGGCTTTCCCCACACAACATGAAGATTTTTGCTCGTAAATATTGAAGATGTTATTTAAGAGTGTCGACCCCGACCCGTTTTGGAGCCTGTTGTAATGGGGACCAATCCACACTCTTAACATATCTCAGACCTAAGGATAATTTTATAGGATCATCTTATCAGACATAACAGAGTCTGGTTTGACTTCTTTGGTTGGGAAGTGGCAAAATGGGGACAAAAGCAGCCTGATTGTCTTTTTGTGTCTAACCGGGTGCTGCTAGAACCCCTTAACTGTAAGTTCATTTGAGCCAAGGAGAAGAAAGCAATATGTGGAAAAGACGCTTGAATTATCAAGGAAAAAGTACCGGTACATCTCCTCCCTGTAACGTTTGGTTTTCCATTAACGCCACAGGCCTCTCGACCACTGGTTCAGGAGTGTAAAGATAAGCCAACTTCCCTCGTAGTCAGAGAGATTTGTGCAGCCTCCAGCGTGCAGCAACAAAAGCTGCCGGCGCCGGCGCCGGCGCCAGCGCCGGCGTCAGCGCCAGCGCCAGCACCGACACAGCAGCAGCAAAATATGCCATCGCAACCCAGGAAGCCCGGAGAGCAGCCCAAAGCTGACCCAGCGCCACAAGGTAACTCACTCAGGACTAGGGTTGCAAAGGGGTGTCATGATTTCCCTGCAATATAGGCCAACACTACTCACAAAAAGTTGGGCTTATTCTGCTTCAGGGGGAAATATTCAAGATGAACCTCGGTGGCCCTTTCCCTCTACGAACATCCTTGTTGAAACCTCGCACTGGCGAGGGAGCCTGTTGATCAGTTGTTAAGTGTCGCCTTGGTCTCGGGATGTCAAAATGGGAACGGCGTGACGAAGAGGACTGTTTCGATTTAAAACAGGCCATTTCTTCATTGAGTTTTTTGGCTTTTTGTCCAATAATTGAGCGAGAGGTGTTAGGGTTGACTGCTGCCACCCACTCGTACGGAAAGTTGTGCAAACATAGACTATTATTAACTATTTTGGTACAATGGATTACTGTGCAACATGACAGTCATCTTGAATATTATTGTCGTTTACAACTTATAACGCTCAGTTTGACAGGTAGCAACGTGTTGATTGTTTTAGTCTCGGAATTAGAGCTGATGATGTTGATTAATGTTGAGTGCACATGCAAGTTGATTGGCGGTTTGAAAAGGTAGTTAACAACAACAGCAACAATAATAATAATAAGAATAATGACATAACGATTGTACTACTACTTATTGTTGGAGTCCGCACCGCAGACGATCATCTTTTTCCTGAGGCGTTTGATGTGTCATTTCCCGCTCAGGTGGGGGTGTGACCAAGAGGCCGACGCCCGCACCTGGGACCCCACCGCCGGCCACGACCTCGGGAAACGACGGCGAGGCGCCCGACGCGACGGCGCTCGCGTCACGCAACGGCGAGAGCAAGCCGCCGCAGGCCATCGTCAAGCCGCAGGTCCTCACGCACGTCATCGAGGGCTTTGTCATCCAGGAGGGCGCCGAGCCGTTCCCAGTGTGCGTAAGTGGCCCCCCCCCCCCGCCCCGCGGCAGCCAGACTCGACCGGACGAGCCCAGAGCTGTCGAGCTTTCTCTTGGGTGTAGGGAAGCTGCCAGCCTGCAAACACAAAGCCTCAATCTTCCTCGATGTAGGCTGACAGCGCACAGCTTGTCTGTGATGCTGGCTTGAATTATGGACACGTTGCACTCGCCGAAAGACAAACAACACAGCGTCTTTCCTTCATCAATTTGAACTCTCTGTTGTGGAACCTCTTAAAAGCGGTCACCGTTCGACATGAAATATAAAAGATGAAAAACCGAAAAATACAGAAAGATGTTCGAGGAGCTGAGAGGCTCAATCAGCATTGTCATCTCCTCTAGGAGTGGCTTGGGAAATGACGAACCACGAACATTTTGACAAAATGTACATACGTACATAGTACAAGTGATCAGGTCGATTATTTGCACACTTCCCTGTTGACAGGTGGAGCGTCTCCCCATCCTCATCAACAGCCCCAAGAAACCGGACAGTCAGCTCTCCTCCGACCCGGACAAAACTCCAGTGAGCAATGCGGCGAACTCTGACTCTGAGCCCGAAGACTTGAACCAGACAGGTGAGGTGAAAAACACTGAGGTCGTGTGGCCCGAATGTGCATATTTCGTTTGCCCCCCATGTGCTCAAACGTCTTTTTTTTTTTTTTGTTCTCAAAAATAGTCTGTCCAGCATGCCGATTTTCTGCCTAAAGTAGACATTTTATGCATTTTGTCACAATTGAATACAGTTCCCAGATCTTTAATATTCTTTATATGTCAAGGATCAAGTTGAAGTCACTTTACACACGCTATTTTTGCCTTGCTGAAATTAGCCCGTTTGAGAGGGTGGCCCTGTCTTACACAAGTGAGCAACTGGACACCCCTCCCCATATACGGCTTTCTTTACTGTGAGTTTGGAGATAAGATGGCAATTAGGGGGCTGTTAAGACAATAAATCAATTTTCAATCGTTTTCAATGCAGCAGTTCATGCTGTATAGTGTGTGTTATCACCAAACATAAATGCCCCTCTTGGGCGGTTGTTATAGAAATTGAAATGAAGTGCAGAAGGGGCTTTCTCACAGACACATTTTGATAAATGTGTAGATCACAAACACATGACTTGTCGAACTTGACATTTGATCGCACGTATTCACTCCGAATGTCAGAAGAAGCTATCGTTCTCCTCTTTCTCAACAGAAAAGGATCAAGAGCCCAAGCTTACGTGCGAGTACTGCGGCTGGGTGGACTTCGCCTACACCTTCAAGGGCTCCAAGCGCTTCTGCTCCATGGTTTGCGCTAAGAGGCAAGTCACCGTTTAAGTGTTTGACGGAATATCAGTCAGTCGAAGCACTGAAGCTCTCGCCATTCTAATATTTGAATGCAAAATGTAAGAATGGGTTTTCCGTTTGTGGAATCCTTTCCAATGATCAGTTATTGTTTAGAAATGATTGGTAAATCTGTGCGCTCTACTCATACAAATGATCGGACATTTTTGTGCACAGGTACAATGTGGGATGCACGAAGCGCATCGGACTGTTCCGTCCAGAGAAAACCAAACCAGCGAATCGCTGGCGCAGAAGAAATCAGGGCCGCTCTAGTATCGAAGCGAAGAAGCGGGTAAGCCAAACACGCCAGAGAGCCTTGTATTACTTAAATGCTATGCAGTTCTTCCTCCCCACAATTTACAACACTTCCCAAGCGTCTTGTCGCTGACATTCTTCAGTCCAAATCGAAAACGGATTACAAAATTGCAGGACCTGCACAACACTGTCACTCTCTGGTTGAAATGACTCCGTTTTGGGGGGGGGGGGGGTGATTTTGTCTCATACTAATGCAGTGTTTGGCTTGGTTACTCAGTTTTGTCAACTTGGCGACTTTTTCGACCTCTAGCAGGAGCCCACCTACTTAACGAGTGGAAGCCGCCGCGCGGCCATTTAAAAAAAATTTTTTTGGGGGGGGGCTCTTCCTTGCAACCAAAAATGTTATATTAGTGCTAGATGGTGGCAGCGAACTCAACTCTATTCACAGCTAGTAGCAGTGTGGCAGATAGGGAATAATTTAAAAAAAGGAAAAGAGGCTTCAAGGTGTTTATTGCCACTCCCAGTTCGAGTTTGCTGTCAAACTAAACATCAAACAAAGAGAATTACACGTGTATTTAAAACAAGCACATACTTTGCCTGAGGAAAGTCTGCTAGCTTCATGCTCACACATAATGTAAACGGGCTAAAGAATAGCATCAATGTTGCAGTGTTATGAGCCTTCAAGCAACATATATTTGAACACAAATCGCAGCAATACATGAAGACAGACAATATAGCTTACTGAGTCGATTCGTTTTTAGCTTTGGCAGTGTCTGTATGTCTGCATTATTCTGCCCCCTGGTGGTAGAGAGGGCACACCAGAAGGAAGACTGCGGGGCCGGAACGGAATAATGGCATTTCCATTCATTTCAATGGGGAAAGATCATTTGTGATACGAGTGTTGACCTCATTCAAATCTTCGTCTTATCTCAGTTATTAAATCCAAGGGTTCACTTACTTTCCCCCCCCCCTGTGCTGTGCTCTGTTAAAATGTGAAAACACATAATTGTTTGTGTGGTATTAGATCTTAGGAGAGTCCCTTTGTTTTTAGCCAAGATCAGATACAGATACGTTTGATGCAGAAATGTAAGCGCTGTAGTGACATCGTAGGCGATGTTTCTCAAGACTGAGACTCGTAAAACTTGTTTATCCCCTATTTATCTTTATCAACCCTCTCAGAAGATGTCCCCGTCGCCGCAGCAGACTCCGGGGGGTTCCGTGTCCTCTCCTCATCTCTCCCAGCCCAGCCAGGAGGAGTCCAGCCCGTGTTCGGAGATGTCCAGCTACGAGGAGCCGCCTTCGCCGCTGTCTGCGGCCAGCTCGGGACCCCCGGCGACCCCCGCCCCTGCTCCGGTCCCCGTCCAGCGGCAGCCCGGCAGGGTGTCGTCGGAGCCGGAAGCCCTCGGCGGCAGAGACGCGACTGCCGCTTTGTGTCAGCCTTTTTTACCCAACGACCCCACCAAGTGGAATGTGGAGGAAGTGTACGAGTTCATTTGTTCATTGCCAGGTCAGGAAAAAAAAAGATATCTTGTGCAATGTCTCCCTTCAGCGATATTGGGCAATAGCTACACTTGAGATGTAATATGAGAGTGCTTCCATCATATCAAAGAGTCAACCCTTTGGAAATACCTCTTGGACTTTCATATTTTGAAGCTCGGAAATGGGTCGCAGTATGCTATTGGTAGGCCTCACGGTGAATACTCGAGTGGCTAGCACATCCACCTCGCAGTTCTGAGGTTGGTGCCTTTCTGTGTGGACTTTGCATGTTCCCGATGCACTTGCTCTGGTTTCCTCCCGCATTCCACAAGCATGCATGTTAGGTACATTGAAGGTTTTCCATCGCTCTGATTGTGAGTCGGAATGATCATTTGTCCATATATGCCCTGTTAGTTGGCGAGCACACCAGTCACCCTAATGAGCATAAGCCGTATTGAAGATGCATATTATTTTTTTTTATTGCCAGTATTTATTCTTGGAAGAGCAATTGCATTTGGGATTTTTTTTTTTTTTTTTTTTTTTTATGGCTAAACCTTTTGAAGAACATATTTACTATTGCTCCCTTGCTCATATTTTCATTTTCAAAATTGAACACATTTTCAACTGAAGGAAAATACTATTTTTTGTTTTTTGATTTCAAAAGCTTAAATACACTACAAAGTTTGCACGCCAAAGGAAAATTAACTTTGTAAATATTTTTCAAAATAGTAACTGTAGAAATGTTCCTCAATGAAGGAAAATTACATTTCTCATGTTTTTACATAGTAAAAAAAAAAAAAAAAAAAAAAAAAAAGTACTGTTTTTAGTCTGTGGATGGAAATTAAGTTATTTTTTTGTTCTTCAAATAAATGTACTCACCAAATTAAACGTTACTTATTCCTTCTTCATGTTTCTATTATGATTTGACACTTTGAAGTACGGATCCAATTGAACAATACAGAAGTCTCTATCCTGTGCATTTCCTACAAACCGTACTTCAACCCACGTTAATAAACGTCGTGATAAGTTAACTCCTCTCTGAGAGTGTCCCACTCCCTTTAGCAGACGCTATAAAAGAGCTCTCGTATTGGATCTCATTCGATTTTGAAGGTGCACCTCCTGTCTGCTCTGTATACGTGTATTTTATCAATGGGCCATCATTTTTTGTGTGTCGTCCACACAGGCTGTCAGGAGATCGCCGACGAGTTCCGCTCCCAAGAGATCGACGGGCAAGCTTTGCTCCTGTTGAAGGAGGACCACCTGATGAGCACCATGAACATCAAACTGGGACCAGCGCTCAAGATCTTCGCACGCATCAATATGCTCAAGGACTCGTAGCGAAGGGTGCGTGCGTGCGTGCGTGTCTCTGACTGCACTGCGACCTCACCATCTCATCTTCACGGACTCCTGCACTTGATGGCGGCGTCGCCAGCTGACCGAGGATTTTAGTTCGGGAGAACTGACTGAGATTGAAGGGCGCATTAAGTGTTAATCAAGAGAAAGTTTCTTTCATGAGGATTCCGAGGTATGAGTGCATCTCAATAAATGATAGTCAAGTAGGAAAGTTCATTTATATCAGTAAAAGGGATTCATTCAACTTTCAGAAGGCCAATTCCTACGCAATTTTTCCCCACGAAATGTGTTGCCGTGTTTGGAGTGAAACACCTTTTAGAGGTTTTCTACGATATTCTAATTGAGGTGCACCTGCAAATGTGGTTTACAGAAGCATAACAATGAAGGTCTGAGAGAGTCAAATTAGCACTGCCGTGATATTTTAGATATATATATATATATAAAACAAGCCGTATGAATGGTCGGCAGGATTGTTCCTGTACAGTTCTGTCCTTTTATGTTTCACTAACGTGGCACTTACTGTCTTTTTTTGTGTTGCCTTCACCTTCAACATGAATATTTGTGCATATTTGTGTAAATACCTGCCAGACTGACTGAAACCGTGCGGTTAACTTATCCTGGTTATTGGAATAGAGAAATGATGTTTAATATTTTTGGAAATATGCAAATGTATAAAAAAACGCTTGAGTTGTTTTTGTAAATGATGTCATCGCTGTGTGTGCTTAGTGGCCGCGGAGGCCTTTTCTAGGTAACGGCCGTGCTTTTGTTAAATGCTTGTGTTTAACGGCACCTTTTGGTACGCAGCGTTTTGCAGCTATAAATGATTTCGACTTCACTTTGGTCCTCTTTAATTGCCGCCCTGCACTAATAACGTCTTGCTTTCTTAGCAGGAGAAGCTCTGATGTGAGTGAAAGTAGGTCTGAATTGATGGACATTGTTGCAGGAAGAACCCTCTTGTGTGTCTCATTGATTGGACCGCGGTCAGGATGGAAGTTAAGGTAAGTCCAAAAGTCGCTTTATTACACTAACAATTGTGTTTTTCAAATCACATTGTTATGCGTTGATCATTTTGGTGATTCCAATGAAAACATGCGCGTTAGCTTTATTGAGGACTGATAATTGCCCATAGGTGTGAATTTGAGTGAATTGTATGTAGACGAGCGCTACAGAAATAGGATTTTTTTATGATGATTCTTTTTAACAGACGAATGGAGATTTAGCTGTACTTGTGGTTTACCCCCCCCCCCGGCTATGATACAAAAATAAGTGGCGGGAACTGTGTCTTTGGTTTGGGCCAAGATTCTTACTCCTCATGCTAGTACTGAGTGGAGTTCGGACTTGGGTCAAATGGGTTTTGATTTTCCATCTAAAATCAAAGTAAGTGTCGAGCAACAACGGACGGACCCTCACAACTGCCGTTTCATGGCGAATCATCGAAACGATCACATGTTGACACCGTGCGCTACCATCACGAGACCGATCTAGCATCGCCCGTCAGTCGAGGGTAGCTGCTTCGGAATGTGGCTCATTTCGGTGGATTTGTCGACTTGGCTCCTGTTTGTTTGGCAAACATGCGCCCGAGAACCTTTCCAAATCAACAGTGACATCAATGAGGCATAATCAGACAAAAACAATTAGAAACATGAGACTTGCGGGAAGCTTTTCTCATTGTATCGTTTAATATCATGAATATAATATTTCTTCTTGAAATGTATCACATTTTCATTGACAAACCCAACTCTGGCCACAAACATGGGCAAAGCTTTGATTGCTGGTACGGTTTTTGTTTCCTCTTGACATTTTCTACGACCTAGATCAATTGGCATGCTCATCAAAACGGCGCTCTAAACGCATCGCCATACATACATAATAAGGGAAGTCGCACACAGGCCAGAAAGTCGACGTGACCTTCCTCGCTGTCGGACAGGTTACCTTTCGTCAGCGTGTATAGGTAGCGGGGGGATGGGGGATGGGGGATGGGGGGTGCGGCGGGCGTACGCACGCAGCGAGATCTAAATGTCAAGAGTGGATTTGCTTCATATACCGCTTCCCCGCTTTAACTCGCACGAGCCCGCCCGCTCGCTCGCCAACTCAGAGCTTGGTGTCCGGGAACTTGAACGCTGGGGCGAGCTACACAAGGAGAACACCAAATGTTAACAGAGCCACAAAGACCATGCGTCGTGTGTCACCCGTGTCACCTTCCAACTTGCTTCATATAGCTGCTGCTGCTGCTGCTGCTGCTGCTGGAGTCGGGGCCCACCAGTTTTTTTCTGTGTGAAGAACTGAATTTGGTACCAAAAGCCAATTACGCCCATACATTGATGAGCACAATAACCATCCTGAAAGCGTGGCCTGCATGCTATTGTTCGAACGAGTGATTCCCAACTTGAGCCCCATCGTTCGCATCGGCGGAAATCCGACGCAGTTGCGACTTACGCCTGTTAGCTCGCCAGCTAGCTGATGGCTAGCGCCTCTCGTCACGGTGCGGAAAGCCCCGCGATGGCGCACGGGTTACATTCCAGCCACGTGAGGCTTTCGGCGGATACATTTTCATGGCTTAAACGTGTGGTGATATGCAAGCAGCCTCCGTTTTTCAGCAGAACGTGGTTTCACGCATTCGGCGGGAGTGCCCACAGCATTTGCGAGCGGAGGCAGTGACTTGATTTTGAAACCCATTTTATATGCTCGGTGATTTCTTTTAATCATTTCAATTTGTCGGGGTTGTTAACTCATTCACTGCCAGCCTTCCCAGTTAACATGGACATTTGACTTGTAAAGCCGTCAATGGCACTTTTCTCTGCGGTGTGTCAAATTGACAAGACATTTATGTATTTTGTTAATCTACGTATAGTGACGGCCGAACAATTGAATGCTCTTCCGCCGGATGGACTGCATCCATCCACCTGTTGCCATTCATACAACGGAATAATATAGTGGGAGGAAAAAGTAGATGAGACCTTTGTGATTTCTTAAATTTCTGCAGAAGATTTTGTTCTCATTGAAATCACAAGAATAAACCGAGTGCATGCTCTTGCAGGACGGCCGCTCCTTGGAAGAGAAGCAGCGTTGCTGAACGTCCGTGCACTGAACATCAAGACTTTTAGAGTTACTTGTGGAACCTTTTCCAGCTTTCTGCAAGTCAACAATTCTTAATTGTAGGCTTGCGAGGCATGGTACACACAGGGCAGTGCTTCTTGACAAGACAATGTTTTCGAGTGAAGCCAGACCTCCTAGTTTACTTATTGATTGGACTCCAGGTCGGCTCACACCTGACTCTGCTTCGCTCTTGGAGAAAGAATCCCTGTCCTGTGAATTTTTACATTATTTTCAATACAAATATGAAAACAATTGTTTCAGCAGACTGTTTATCCATCCATCCATTTTCCGAGCCGCTTCTCCTCACTCGGGTCGCGGGCGTGCCGGGCATCGGGCAGGAGGCGGGGCACACCCTCAACTGGTGGAACGAAAATGAGGCAGAAATGAAAGAAGTTCCTCAGGGCTCACTTACTTTTTCCTCCCTTTGTACCTTCGACCAGATTTCCCACTCAGTACATTTGTGAATCAATCATTATTTCTGTTACTTACCTTTGGTGACATTTTTGTTTTCATGATCAAATATGTGCCTTCGCTCAGTAAAGGTTGGAAACGCAGGTTTAGAACTCGGGCTTTTTGTCATATGTAATTGGTTTTATTTTGGGCGCAACTGCATTGCGCCAGGATGCGCTTAAGAGGTTCAGCATTTCCTTTCTGGACCACGACCAATAAAGTGTGAAGTCATTTTCAGACGCGGCCAGTTTGCTGTCTCAATGGGCTATTGTAGAAATCAAATGTCAAAGTAAAACTTTTGTAGTGATTTATTTTTAACATAAAAATAATGCATTACAATAGACATGTAATGGATTTCCCTCCTGACACCAGCACAGGGCTCAGTTAAGTTAGCTCAACTATAGCGCTGCCAAATCACATTAGGAACCATTTGGAGCCGTTTGTTTATTCTGGTATCCTTCAGTGGTGGTGACATCACAAAACCAAAAGCCAAATAAAAAGTGAAACTGAGTTAACAACTTGGACGCTCACTGAGCTGAGGTTTCACACGGAGGTATCATTTGATGTCATGTACGACAATTTTGGTCTACTACTACCAGGATCCGCTGTGGAGACACAATTTGAATACTCCGTACAGTTAATTCAGGCCCAACTCGTTTGCTGCCTTAACGGGCGAATCGCAAACCCCAAAGCGAAACAGAAGAGACGGTTTGTAAGAGACCATTTGGAAGAACAACAACACATTTGCAATGAAGTCAGACCCAACCACAGTAAATTGTCTACTTTAGGAACCGAATAAAATTGCTATAGGAACCAAAGCTGGTACCCTTCTGTGGTGACATCCCAAAACCAAAACCAAAAGAAACCGCAAAACTTGAGTGCGGTAATCCATTACATGCTCACAGAAGCGTCAGACGTGAATTCAGTCGCACTTTCGTGGTCCCACCGTAGCGGTGTAATGGATTTCAATACGGTGGTGCCTTGCGAGCCGAAAACATACCAACTAAAACGAGGAGAATTCCACATTGTGTCATCAAAACAACCACATAGCTTCCACTACCTTAATGCTAACATACGAAGGGAAACTTCACACGGGCTAACAATTGTTGTTACCCTTTAAGCAACGGATCTCTAAACACAAACAGACCAAATAACAATACTCACAAGCATATATTTTGTATCCTCTACAAAGAACGACTTAATATGTTCGCTGTACTGAGAAGCCGAGAGGGCAACTGAGCTGCCAGTCCAGTATATCTGTCTGTGTGATACTGCCCCCAGGTGGCCAAGACGTTCACACCAGAATGAGCAGCGCAATGTGCATTGAAGGAGAAAGTGTGACAAGAACGTTCAATTATATTTCATGATGTCATTACTGCATGGTTTCTTTATATCGCATGATACATCATAGAGTGATATTTTTCTAGTTCAAAAACACATTCCAAAAATGTATTTTGGGCTCGGGCACAAGGCACCACTGTACTTGATAGCCACCAGGAGGCCAAACTAGTTTGCCCCCTAAACGGGTTGCCTCAGAAATCAAAAGTGAAAGTCAAACAGAAGAGATTTTGGTTTCGAACTAAAACCCAGACTGGTGAAAGGTGAATGGAGTGCGGTTCCCCCGGTCTAGCAAAGAAAGCGTGTCAACGAATACGCCACTGGCTTCAGTACCCTGGGAGCCGTATTTGGGTGAGGGTGAAGTTTGAATATAAAGAGAGTTAACTCTGAACTTCAGCTTGAAATAAATGTCTTGACTTCACCCATCCTTCCTTTGCAGCCGTACAAGAGCAGGTTGCCACGGTGACACACGAGACGGGAGAACATGCGCGACGTCATGTCAGCGAGATGAAGACGGACGGACGGTGGGATGGAGGCGACTGATCGGTGACGCCGCACGTACACACGCACACACACAGAAACAGACTTCGTTCCTGGCACGTCACAAAACGCTGCTATCGTGCATCACCAGTGGAAGGTAACAGTCAGGACACGGTGGCAAGAACGCTGCCACACAAAACGCACGGGTCACATCTTTAACAGTCTGCCAACACACACACACACACACACAAAGTGGCCAAGCGTGACGACAAGCGTGTTGACGCCGCAACAACATCCTTCAAACAAAATGAAACACGGTGTGCGCGTGCACGTGCGTGTCGTGCTCTCAGCATAGCAAATCCATTCGTTATCACCACAACACAAAAAAACCATTTCCATTTGTGACACACTAGGCGTGCGAGACGTTTAAGCGTGATAACGAGATGCTAATTTGGGGGAAAGCGCGTGCTCGGTCCCTCTTCCTCTTTTTTGTTTTGAATATTGTCAAATATAATCAGCGTGTGTTTGGGTTCCATTTCCAAAAATGGTCTCAAACGGTGCCTCAGCCTATTAAAAAAAGTATCACAAAAATGGACGCCTCGGCTGCCATGTTCAAAGGGATAGTGCCGTGTCAACACAGTGGTTTTTTTTTTGTTTTTTTTGTCTCTCGGTGCTACCGTGACGCTGAGAGGCACAGGGCAGTTACAAGGCCAGAGCAGAGACCCCCAACAACTACTCCCCCCCCCCCCCCACACTCCCAATCTCTCAGTCAAGTGTGTTGACGAAGCAGCGTGCAGTCATTGGGTGGCGTTCATGGGGGATCCATGACATGACATGACATCGGGCTGCCGGCCTCCTCAAAGTGCAGCAAAAGTGTGTTGGTGACCCACCCAGTGTGTGTTTTTTTTTTGTGTACAAATGCATAGAAAACAAAACTGCTTATTGGTTTGGCTTCCTTGTCCCTCCTCACAGAGCCTCACAGTGGGAGATGCCTGGTAAGACAAGCGAGGCAAAGAAAAAAAAAAAGTCCAAAATTGAAGAAGAAAAAAAACATTTTCTGGGTTACATCAAATAAATAAGTAACCTCCGGGAGCGATCAAAGGGTTGGAGATGCAAGGGGAAATGAGCTCAGTCCAGGGGGGCATCATCAGTCGCAGCCAGGGGGGGGGAAAAAGGTGGAGGTGCAGTAGGAGGCAGCCCTGAGGGGTGGCTACACCGTCACAGTGAGAAGGCACGGGGCTCAAACTGTGTGTGGATTGCGAACCGGATGCAAAGGGGGGGTTGCGCAGGACATGGGAGTGGGATTCGGAGGAAGAGAGAGAGGGCGGGGGTCCTCAGAATATGGTGGTCTCGTACTTGGTGCTGAAGGGCCGCCTGCTGGCGTCGCGCTGGTCCAAGAGCCAGGAGGTGCTGCCCAGGGAGTGCATGTCGGCGTCCATCTCCAGGGGGTCGATCTGCCGAGTGGAGGAGGAAGAGGGGAAGGGGAGGGAGGTAGGAGGGACGAGAGGGAGTGCGTGAGACGGGCTTCAGTGGAGGAGGTTCCCCCTCCCCCCCCCCCCACAGCCCGGCGATCAATCTGCGACAGATCGCCACGCAATCCACCGCATGGATGATTGACAGGCTCCGCGGGCCGCCGCCGCTAATACCCCCAAAACCCTAACGCCACAAACTCACGCAGGAAATACACAACAATTGTTCACACCAAACGGTACACTGTTGAGCGGTCAGCCCATCTGCCTCACAGATATGAGGTTCCGGGTTTGAATCTCTTTTGTTCGTTTTCTCTGTTTAGTCTGGCAGCCTCCCACATTCCCACAACATGCGTGTTAGGTTCACTTGAGGATTTCGATCGCAATTGTCCACATGTGTGAGTGTGAATGGTTTTATCTACTGCGGCGAGCACGCTCAAACCTGGGCAGTGATTTACATCATTGGATCGGCAAATTGGTGCAGTAGTTAAGTCGAGCTTTTGTCACCGCAGGCAGCTGGCAAAGCTGAAGTCTTTTGAAACAGTAACCCATGCCTTCATCACATCTCAGCTGGATTACTGCAATGCACTTTACTTTGGAGTCAGCCAGTCCTCCCTGAAACGTCTCCAGTTGCTTCAAAATGCTGAAGCTTGCTTCTTAACTGGAGCACGTACTGTAAGAAGGCGCACATAACTATTGTTCTGGCCTTCCTCTACCGACTGCCTGTGCACTTAAGTATCTATCTGTTATTTGTTTTCAAATCTCGAAATGGTCTCGCCGGCCTTACATCTCTGAGCTGCTGCATCCTTACACAGATGCCTCAAGTTAGCCGACTAGCTGCTCCCGGTCGTATCAAAGTCCAAGTCGAAGTTCAGAGGAGATTTGTTTTGCGCAACTCGCACATCCACTGCGTCTTTTTCGTCCTTCGGAGTCCCGCGGTGACCACAAACCTGACCCACGGCTGGATTTATGGCACACACACAAAAAACACTGACCACACATCCCACAGGTTCCACTCATTCCCCTTCCGATTCAAATGAAAGAAGTCACAACCCGGAAGCGTTTCGTTAAAACTGCTAAACTGCGACACTCGCGCTCACGCCGTCCATGAGGTAAGATGGTGATGACAGATGCGAGAGGGAGATGGACTCTGCGGTGGTGGGAAAGGAAGAAGATGAGCAGGGCGGCGGCGGCGGCGGCGGCGTGGGAGGGGCTTCGTGAGCGGGTGTGCGATGGCAGCGGGTGGGTGAGTAGAGGCAAGGAAAGAGAAGGACCTGGACTCCGGAGTTAACGGAGTGCAACGGGAGGAAGGTTGGACGGTGGGTGGCGCACGTGTGACAGTGACAGCAGCGGCATTCGAGCCCGGGGGCACCCTGGGGGCCGGTGGCGGCACCAAGAAGACAAGAAGACAAGGACAACATGTTAAAAGACAGACAGGAGCATTGCGACCATGTGACATGCTTCCCTAAATGCGCATCGGAAAGTTCAAGTCAAGTATGGAGTCGGGTAGGGTTTCGGGTAAAGTCGTTGACAAGTAGTGGATTGCTCTAATTGTAACTGAATGAATTGTGTTTTCCATTTCACACACGACAAAAGCAGATGTATCACACGGTACCAAGGATGACCTGTGAGAGGCAGCACGGTGCCACAGGTCATCCCAAAAAGTGGAAGAAGAACTACAAGAAGCTAAGCTAAGTGTTAGCTCTGCTCAGCACTTTGCGGTGGCAAACTCTTCTCCTTGTCATTTTGGATTGTGGCGATTGACTTGTGAGACACTTGTGAGTACAACCTTGATTTGTGTCCGGCAACAGCACCAGCTTCCCGATTGGCTAGCATTCCGTTTCCAGGTCACTATCATGCAGTCTGTTGCTCAGCAACAAAAAAGGAGTATGGTTGAAACAGGTTTCGGACTGTTTTCTCCACAGTCACTCAAGATCATCTTTGAGAGACGTGCGATTATCTGACTTTGATTGCGAGGGAGCTCCTCACAGCTTTTCTTACGGAGATCTTTACAAACACCGTGCCTTTTTGTCCCTAATGGTCGGTCCCTTGTCTCCGCCCGGTCCTGCAGAAGTGAGCCCAAACAAATCGAGAAACGCTCCTATAATATGTCCCCCGCCTCATGTTTTGCCACTTGTTTTAAAGGAGGCATATTAGGTGTTTTCTTCCGAATTGAAAAGCGTTCCCGTGCGCCCCGGGGGCTCGGACGAGGCAAGCGGCGACTCCTTGGGGAAGTGACAGCTCAGAGTAGTGAAGGAGAAAGCAAACGTCTATTAAAAACAGCAAAAGCATGGATTGGTTTTCACTCGTGGAGGCAGCATCAAGCCACCGAGTTACACTTGTCAATTGGTGTGCGAATCTGCGAATGACACGCGGATTCTCTAAACGCCGATAGCTCACGCTTATATTGTGCTTTCAGCAACATTACAGCGCTGCTTAACGTTTGGCTTTGGTCCAAATTGGGCAACATCCGGATTGGCACCTTTTCAGAAGCAGGGAGCTTACGGAACGTTGACTTGTTTGTGTAATTTTACACTCGATGGGTGGGCAGGCACTCTGGAGGCTAACCCGTCCCCTTTAGAACAATACAAACGGGGCAGGCCAAGTTGGCTGGAAATTGCCATGCGTCAACAGCGTGGGCAAGGACTTGACAAACTCTGTCGTGACCTAGGACGATGACTCCCACCAAACGCAGTTCTTCGTACTCCAAACATGAGGTAAATAAGATATTGAGGAACCAAACAAATCTGCCACTCGCTCTGTGACCGGCTTTCTTCCAACTTTGAATTTCCGATAGTGCCCGTACTTGGTCTTTGTCTTTGTGCGGCGCTACTCACGGCCGATCTCCTCACGCCGCTCCACGCCCGCGACACGGGCCGCCCGCTCTTGGTCTCGACGACCTCGGAGCCCAGGGACGAGTGGGGGATGTAGTGTCTCTGCCTGGACTGCACGGTCATCTGGTAGGCCACCTCGAAGGCCTGGCCCAGCGTTAGGATGATCTCGTACGTCTGCGTCTGCGTCAGGAGATGGTGTGTTCGTTACGCGTAATTCACCTTTTTCAGGGTTTTCCCATGTTAAGAAAAAAGCGACTTTCACTTAGCACTGTGAGATTAGGCAGTCTCAAGCACTGAAAAGAGACAGGAAGTCTGTCACTTTGGTATTTACAAGGGTCCTTTAAAGACAAATTCGTCCGATAGATTATTTGTTCTGATTGCCAGCAAATGTCAACCACAGTTACCAGACAGATGTTCCTTTTTCTTATTGCGTGTGGGGAGGCCATGCTGTCAAAGTTTGCTGACTCACCATAATAATACCGCTCCCAAATTCAAGGCCCAAGGCCACTTTTACTTCGCAACATGAATTTTGCTCGTGACGTCAATCACGAGGTAGACTCCCAAATGCATCTCCAGACAGACACAGGAAGTCTGCCATTGTGGCAACCGAAGCGTCCGGTTTCGGGTGGTCACCTCCAAGTCCTGAAGATTCTTTTCCGATTGCCACCAAATTGCAACCCTCTGCACCAGACAGACGCTTAATTGTGAAAACTCTCCAATATTTTCTCTGCTTCTCGGCGGCGCATGACCCAGAAAGGCGATGCGTAATTGCGAACATTTGAGTTTCCATCGCCGCACTGCCAGCGTGTGTGGGTGGAGCATGGCAGCGAAATTTGATGACTTGTTATAAAACACTCAACTCTTAATAGCTTAAGCCTGAGGTCAAGTTAATTATATATTGGCGACTAACGGAGATGTCTCCACAAGTGAGCAGCTGTTGTACATGTAAATGTCGAGTTTATCAGGGGGAGACCCTTTCATCAAGCCGTTCAACAAGGCAATCCAAGGAAGGAAGGAAGCGACAGGCTGCTTTCACAGCGGGAACGCTCAAATAATAATTCAAGCTGCAAGCTCGAATTACGAGTGAGCCCTCGCCGCTTGCTGCCCCTAAAATGGCCGCTTCAAACCAAAGTGGCAGACTTGCTGTTTCCTTCTTGAGAGATTTTTGTAGGTCTATTCATGATAGAAATGTCAGCTAAATCTCATTTTGCTAAACGGAGCTGGCTTTCGGGGCTGAATTTTGGAGTGGCCTTGTGAGACTTTCGGGTTTCATGGTGAGCTTTCCAACTTTGACACTATGCCTCCTACCGCACATACTGACAAACATTCAAATTCCTTGCGGCGAGTTTCATGGAATACACGGTTACAATTGATAGTCGTCGAAGGATCCCTGGAACTGGCCAAAATGACCATACCAGACTCATTTTGGACTCATCTCGCTGGAGGGACGAATTTTCCCAAGATTTTCAGTTTTGGGCGCAGCTTCTTACCACCTCCACCGTGCTGAAGACGTGACAGAAATGGTGGCCGCTCTTCGGGTCTTTGGTGATGTAGGCGAACGTGCACAGGTCGTCCGGGTCCTGGGCGGCACACGAGATGTTCCGAATCTCGTGCTCCGCGACGATAGCCTAACGGAGGAGACGGGAAGGAGAAGGGATCGATAAAGGCAAAGCTCGCTGCGGGCTCTCCCCGACGTTCCTCGTTTGTCACCTTTGTGGCTGCGTCGATGAACTTAACCCCCCTGTAGGTAATGGAGAGAATAACAACAGGACCCTTTCTGGAATCCTTTGATTTCTGCAAAGAAAACAGCACTCTTTTGTAAATAATGCTTATTGGAAAATCGCTATGTGCTGAGGAATACTTGCCCGAATTTTAGCACAGGCATCTTGCGTGGATTCGATCCCCCGTAGATCCCTGATTATCATTGAACCTAAGTACTGCCGTTGGAACACATCAGAAGCTTTCGTAAATCATAAATAGTGCTCCGTTTGAATTGATATTGAGATCGATTTGAGTTAGTGATGATTTCATTCCTACAAAATTGGGGATGAATAAATAGAAATCTATTGTCCCGGTGACGTACAACGTTCATTTCTGATTGTTCTTTGGTAAGTTCTTGCGCGCTCATTCGACTGTGCAAGGGTACCTAATTGAGGATCCGAGTGGTTAAGGGGACTCACAGTTGCCTCGTACCCGCAGGCGTCCAGGATGAGCTTCTCGGGCTGGTGGTGCCACGCGGACACGGTGGCGTAGGTAGCAGAGTGGCTCGGCGGCCGGAGGTTCGCGCGAGATTCTTTGTGTCGCTCGCCGTGTCGGTCCTGCCATGACAGACACGTTGACGAATAAACTCTGAATGTTCGCTGTCCGGCCGGCACGCTCTTTGATATCAGTGGACGGAGATTTCCTCTGGCGCTGCACACGCGTGACTGTTTGAGTTTGTGCCGCGCTTTGTGACCTTTAGCGAAGGCTAACATTTGACGGTGGCGGTGGAGTTATTCTTGGCGCTTTGACCTGAGGAACGAGCGAACCGTCAAGTAAAAGAGCCGCGAGAGTTCACGACAGCGCGACCCAGGTGTTGGCCGGGTTCACGTGTTAAGTCAAGTCGCTGGCGAGGGCAGCCGCCGACACGTGTGACACATCTCGTTCGTTCGCTGCTCGACCAGCTTCCTCGCTAGAACCTCAAAAGCACAAAATGAAATTCATTTGTGTCGATCTTAGCAGGAATATTAAGACAAGATGATGATGATGATTATTATTTGAATGTTTTGGCTCTTCTTCTTATTTGTATAATGTTTTCATGTTGTTATCAATGTTGACGTCTAAACAACGCATGACATTGTCATTCTATTAAATCGATTAGGCAAATTAAAAAAGAAAACATTGAATATCGTGAATAATACAATCCTATTTTGAAATGACAATAATATATGAACTTTATATCGAAGGCCTTGGCAATTCTTCTCCTGAACGATACTTTTGAACAATGCGATCCCTCGAATGGAAGCGCTCTGCGAACTGTGGCTTTTGCCGGAAGATGTGACGACACAAATGTCAGGGAAAGCCTACTAGAGCCGCTGAACTTTGTTGGGGCGTAGGGCAATTTAAAAGGCGGCAGGTGTGCGCTGACTCCCATTTAACGTGAGTTCTTTATTTTGAGCTCAACTTGTCAACGATTTGTTCAGGTTGTAGGTCGCATTACGGTGGAATGGTGGAAAAACGATTGATCCTGGTCTCATTTCTTTTCCTGGGGTGCTGTGACTTTTTCTCTCCACAATGGTAAGTCCAATTTCAAGTTGTAAAGCTCGAGAGTGGTTGTAGAAGTACCCGAAGAAAGGATAAAAGGACGAAACCAAGGGAGGAACTCACGACAGAGCGCGGCCGCTCACAGTAGGAACGCAGAGAGACGCTACAGTCCTGATCCGGTCCTCCTCCTCCTCCTCCGCCTCGCCGCCGCCGATCGGCCTCGCCCGGGGGCAGCAGCATGTCCATGGAGCGACTGGTGTAGGGGTCCATCTGGCCCAAGGGGCGAGTGGTCTGGGACAGGAGGTCGTGGAACTGAGAGGCGTCGAAAAGGCGCGCAAACACATCACGGGATGATGAAACAATATTTCCACAGCTTTCCTGATCGCGATCCAACATTCATCCTCAACAATACAGCAGTCATTCCTGTTACATTACAACGCCAAGTTTCTATTGGCCGTGTTCCCGGTCTTAAAATGTCCTTTATTTCGTTGGGCATTTCCATTGTCAAAGATTGTACCAAAAAAAAAAGTACCAAAATGACAGCTAACCGTCTTCTTGACTTCATGTCTTGTTCTTAGTTTTTCAACTGTCCGAAAGAAACCCTCCCAGAAATGGGGCTGTACTACGTTTGGGCTCCCTTCCATTTATGAAAAACCACCAATTGGTGCAATGAGATGTGCTTGATAGTTCTTGCTTTACTTGCGCAAACCTGAAACGAACTCGTCAAAGCGACCCACCGGGTTGCCATCTGCTTTCTCTCCTTGCTGTTGCCACATGTGACATACTGACCAAACAATTGCAGATTTTGGAAAACCCTAAACCTGTATTAGGTTCCTAATACAATGTATGTGTTGACATAGGTGGTGGTAAATAGAATTTTGGCTCTTTTGAGTTGTGAACGTTGACACTAAAATCAAATCCCCTGATTGGCTATTAAAGGTCCACAAAGTTTGGGGACAGTCAGATGAAAATTGTCTTCCACTGAGCAGCAAATGTTCACTTGTGTACCAAAGTGTACCGAACTCGGGCCGTTGTGTTTTTAGGCGACCTTCCACGCAGGGTACCACAAACCAATTGGTACGATAACCTTTGTGTTGCTATCTGCATTTTGGTTTTCTTGCTGGTGTTAGATATATTGAGATATTCATTTGGAAACAAATAACATTGAGGCAAGCGGTTGAGGGCGCACCCCGCCTCCGGCACGCCCTTCTTCACCCGCGCGAGGAGAAGCGCCACAGAAAATGGACGCACGCAAAATAACATTGACATATTTGTCAATGTTATTTGTCGCAAACGCAATTTTGGCCTTGACCGATGCACTCGTTGCTAAAGATTAATCACCTAATTGACGACGGAAGTTCCGCCAAGTTTGCGGTTAAGCAAATCTTAAAATGACACGTTTTGCTGCATTTTTAAAGAATATTGAAAATTTCTGCTGGAAACGCAAAGGTTTGAAAGACTTTTACTCGAAAATAGATCAAATTCATGTGAGGTGGAGTCAATATTTCCACTCTTAACTCCTCTTAAGCATACAGGAGTAAATATCCCATTCTGAGCAAACTCTTTTTTTGATTTTGAAAAAAATAGCTACTGTTCATTTCAACAATGCGGAAGCATTGAGAATCACTAACCACAAAACCGCCACCTGCAAAAAGCCATGACGAGTCACGGTTTGCGCCGTCTAAGGAAGTCGGAGAGCGATGAAGTCCTCACCATGATAGGAGACAGACGTCTGGACTCGGAGGGCGCCTCCTCGTAGGGTCTCTCGGCCAGAGAGGCGATGATCCGCTTCCTGTGGCCCGGCGGACCCACCCTGATCACCTACGGGGGCAGAGAAAGACCATCCGAGCGGCCGCTTCAAAACAAAAACGAATAAGGGTGGCCTCCAAAACCCACTGACTCGGCGGCACAAGCCCCCTTGACTGCCCATCAATAATTCAGTCTCAATCTGTTTTACCATCAGCTTGGAGTACGCTAGCGTCTCTTCCCTGGGAACGCTCCATAATTCACGAGGCGTCTTTGTGCATCGTGCTTAAATAACCCAGTGAGCCCGTTTGGGTTGCAAAATAGGAAACGCGGTATGACCGCAGACGGAGGCCGTAGCGCCAATAAACGTGGAATGACTGACAACTCCACCGACCAACTGAATTACTGAAAACTAATCAAAATAACTCACCACAGTAACTCACTGAATGAGGCATCACTGAAAGAACTAATTGACTGACTGAGTGACCGACTAACCAATTGACTGACTAGATAGCTAACTAACTAACTAACTGAGTAACCACAGTAACTATAACAGACTGACCCCTCGCTAACTGTCAAGCAAATTGACTGACCGACATATAAATTCACTTAGCGAATGACTGACCAACAAACTGACTGCTTGGCTGACTGACTGACTCATTGAAGACTAACAAACCAACTCACTAACTGGCTAACTAAGTGACTGACTTATTCACTGATCGACTGACTAACCACAATAACTGATGAATTGACTGACCAACAAACACGCTGGCTGAGTGACTGACTAAAAACTAACTGACTGACCAGCTAACTCACTCTGACAAACTGACAAACCACAGTAACTGATTTACTCCTCCCCAAGTGACAAACTAATGAGCAGACTGATTGACTGACCAACCGAACAGCCATCGCACAAACTAACTAATTGACCGACTGAACACTTACTGACCGACTTGTTAACTAACTGACTAACCGCAGGATCTAACTAAGTGACGACTAAACTGTTCACCGGTAGAAGTAATAAACAAATAATAAAAGAGATGCCTCACTCTTCCCGTCAGGCAAGCGTTCAAGGCAAGGACCTGAATGGTTTTAGTTGCTATTGTTCACACATTGAGGTGTTAACAGCTAAGCCGGTTCAAAACAGCCGCACTTACCAGACCGGCAGCAGCAGCTTTTTATACCGAGATGAAAAAAACAGATCTGCCATTCAATTGATTCTGTCATTTATGCGGAACTTTTCCACTCCAGTTTGACGCGTTGGAATTGGAATCGATGCCTCGTTTTACTCACGATAGTCGAATCCTCTTTTAAGAGGCTGACCTTCTCGATGCATGTTCCTCCCTGTTCAACTGTGATTATAGTCGTCAGAGGTTGTTCCTTTTATGGACTCAAAACTCCTTTCTATTGGATACATTAGCACACTAACAGTAACAATTCCCTTTGCCGCTACTAGGTCTTCCGTTACAGACGTCGTCGTCGTGCGCATCTCTTTTTATTTGAAGCCTTCAATTATTCCTCCCGTCTCGGGGAAGAACTGGTCTGGGAGTCTCGCATTCCCACGGGGGTTAGAGGTTGTGTAAAGATGGCGTGTGGGAACGACTGATACTCCGTTTGCCGTGAGCTGCTGCAAAGCATGGCGGAGATGTAAGAAGAAGAAGAAGAAAGGGACGCTCAAAGAAAGTCTGCGGCGCGTAACCATGGCAACACGCCGCGCGTTCTCAACCTCTGCTCGGCGGTTACCGCGCTAACTAAAGAAAACACCAGTCGAAGCCAACTTCTAGGATTGTGGTATTTTTGCCACAATGGAGGATTGTGACTTCCTCGCCGAATTATTCTAAATAGCCAATTATTTCTGCTAACCCGAGCTAAAGTAAGTCACGAAACAAAACAAAACATCTTTCGAGATGCGAGAGAGCAGAATACAGGGTGTCCTCGGTTTAATCCTGACTCTAAGTGACTCTTTGTCCCTTTAAAACATTGGCCGGTTTTTAGGAGGCTCCCAAATAACCTCCCCAGGCCATCCAATATCACCCACAGACAGCCGGCTCCTTTTCATGTCGATTGCACCGCTAACTAAGTAGTGTAATTGCACTGTTGTACCTGAAACCTGATTCTGAAACGAAGTGTAGACTAGGGATGTTCAGTAGAGTATTTACTCTCGACTACTCACCGATAACACGAGTACTTTTGATGCAAGTTCAACGAACGGAATGACAGACGATCGCTAACAAAGATCTTTTCTTTCTTTCCGACGCACTTGATGATTCGCTGATGTGCGAGGAAGACTTACTCATTTATTCCTTTATTTTTTGGCTTCAAGTATCAGTAGCTGCTATTGGGCAGTATCAGATACCTTGAAATAAGGGCGCTATCGGCCCGATACCGATACCTGGTATCGGTGGTGCCGTGACGTTGCAGAATACGTAAATATTGTGATGTTTCACATTTTTCATTTTGCCCTAGTTGTTTATTTCATGTTAAGACCCAAATCAAATGATTCCAGGTGATTGAATAGGGGCTGTAACGTAGCAAAAGTGGATGTAAATAAGACATTTTGATTGCTTTTAGAACTGTGGGCAGTTCACAACATGCTGCTTCACCAAATCTAAAGACCTCTCGTCACGTAGCGGCTTGTTGTGAAAAGTGGCTTCGACTTGAGTGCAAACCAGGCACAGTTTTGAAATGGTGTCGTGTAGTTCACTGGCAGCCGCTTACGTTGATGATCTCCAGCTCCCACAGGTTCTTGACGCACTCCAGCGTGCGGTAGCCACTAGAAAGGAAGTTGGGCAGATACTCGTGCAGGCCCAGTCCGTCCAGCCACGAGGCCAGAGATGCGCTGCCGTCGCAGCCCAGAGCTTTGACCTGCAGCGGAGCGGGAACGTCACAGGGGAGAGTCCCTCTAACCACACTTTAGCGCGGTACACGCATAGCGCTAATCAGGACAAATTGGATCATTTTACCTGTAGCGGGCTAACTGTTAGCCTTTCTGGTGAACTACGCCGTGTTTGCAAACTTTACACAATGCCATTTTTCTTATTGTTCATGATTAGGACAAACACCGGACACAACCTTTTGCTCCTCAGTTTGTGTCCGGCTATGGTTCTGTTTCACGCCACAACCACGGAGTCCGTGGATTCGCTGGACGTTCAACATTCAGGATAGTTGGCCCTCGGCGAGGGCCTGTATCAGATTCTCACGGTATGACAACCGTGAATAAAAATATTGCGCGGTTATGCAATTAGAGCTCTAAACTGTATTATTTTGAAATGAATGAATAATGAATTTATAATATGTTATAAATCACTTTTTTTTCCCCATTGAATGTGCTCTGAAGGCCCGTTAGTAAATGTAAAAAGACAAGAAACAATGGAATTTTTTTCAAATGGAAAAATGTAGTACAAAAGGAAAAGTACTTATGTATTTCTTCGAAAAAGTTCTTCTCTACTCTCCGGAGCTTTATGAAGTCGCGTCAGAGCGAAAACGAGCTGATGTTAGCCATGCTAGTTAGCTAGTTAGCTTATTTCTCCAATCGTCGACACGCCAACTCTCATAGCTGCTTGCAAACATTCATTTTAAGACAGCGTTATATGAATTATTATTTACGCGACCTGGAATTTGTCAAAGAGTGATGGGTGGCGCTTTCGTAAATGCGATTTTGTATTGTAAGTATTGCCTCCTTTAGCAGCTACTGTTCGTAAGCACTTTTTTGCTCCAAATCGGTCGGGCTCACTGACTGCACGCACCAACAACAGGGAGTGGGAGGTTACGGTAGTTTTACTACGTTGACGACTCGAAAACGATAAGCAGCTCATACCGCTGAGAGGAAGTGAAACCGTGACTGTTGAAAATTGCGGTCTACCTTCAAACTGGTACACATGCCTAGGTACCCAATAAATATTTCCCCCCCCCCCCGATCTGTCATTTTTCCAGCTGATTAAAAAAAAAATGTTCAAAATCACCGTTAACACAATGCCCCACACAACACCCACATCCATCGATTGGGCCTTTGCTGACTTTGATCGCAAGGAAGGGAAAATGGTCCAATTTGTCCCGATTGCCAGTATGTGGTTAGCCTGCCTCAGACATTTAATAATGCCACAAAATGTCAAACGACGGACACCACGTGCATCCTGTGGGGACCGTAATTCTCCAAATGATACATCCAAACACAACACACATTTAGTCACTGGTGAGGTGAGTTTGTTTGTTTATTTGCTGGCTTTGGAGTACCTTGGGCAGTCCGCGTGCTGCGTGCAGGATTTTCTTCCTGTGTCCCGGGTCGGTGATCCCGATGTCTCGGAGATCCTGGTCCTCCATCACGTTACTTCCCTGCACGTGCACAAACGCAGGAGATGCATACAAATAAACACAACCGCTCTCATGCAAAAGAATGATGCCAAGCCGTTATAAAAGACACACCAAATTTGGTGGAGATGTGAAACGTCACATGGAACGTGACATACGGGAAGTCAAATCTCGATTCCACCAGGCAGTGCGCTTGAGTTGGGTAAAATAGCGGAGCCATACGACTTTCTGCCACCCCAAGCCAGGGCGGTAACGTACCAATGGGTCCCGTACTGACCAATCGGAATACGAACATAAACTGTACTCTTCCACCGCTGGTGCCTTTTGCCTTCCGAGCTTACTGTCGGGCGCAACGTGGTTCGGGATGCGACACCAGAGTGTCGAGCGCACCCCTGACATGAGGTGAGTGGGAGGACAATGAAGTCAAATAAATTGTGCGTGGCGCGGCGAGATCAATGTGATGCGCTGCGACGCGTCGGGAACAAAAGAAAGCCTCGGTGGATGCATCCGCGCGAGCTGCCTTCATTGAAACAGGGAAAGAAGCCAGGAACATTGAGTGGTTCTGGTTCTTAAAGCAGATCCTTCCATCTGGAGAGAGATAGACTGTCCATGTTTTTTTTATAGTGGATTATATCTCCTGCAGTTTGGTATAAATTCCACTAAAAATCCTTACGGCGTGATTAGGGAATGAGGGAATGATTCCGAACGCAGCGACTGCACATAAAGATTCAGACTGAAGTCGGGTTGAGGGTTTAGGGGTTAGTGGGTTAACTCAAGGACAACTGTACAAGATAAGCTTTTGTTCTGCCATTGTCATTTTCTTGTACTTTTACCCAAGTACGCCTTTCCTTCTACAAGACTGCTACTATACGAATGAAGTGATTTCCAACCCGTCGCGGAAAATGTGCAGCTAAGCGTTTTTCCCCTCCCCAGCGCGTACTGCTGCATATTGATTGTTCCCGGCCAAGAATGTTCAAATGTTCTGTCTTTGTTCCATACCGCTGCCTCGGCCTCAGAGCCCCACTGCGACCCGATTAATAAACGGTAGCAAGCCATAAATCCCGAAATAGACTCTCCCGACCGAGTTCGACGCCGCCGCGGGAGACTCTTGCTCGTCGTCGTCGTCGTCGCCTTTGACGTCACGTGACGGGCAAATGTACGCTTGAGTACTTGCATAGCTAATGAACCGCGTGCCGCTTTTGACATGATGTGCGGCGACTCACCGATGATGATGAAGCCGGCCTAGCGCTTCTCTGTCTCGCTGCGTGCGTTGGCTAAATTAGCATCGCTCTCTTGACCCGTGCGCCAAATGATCTTTATTTGAATTTTTTGGAAGAGCTCCGGAGGCATGGCGACGCTCAGACATGTGTTCCGCTTTGTGTGTTCACGTCCAGAGCTGGCCCGAAGGCATGTGCCAACTCAGTGGCTGCTTGGGGCCCCTGGCCACTAGGGGGCCCTCAAAAAGCGTGAGGATTTTTCATAAATCAAATCCTGAACAATATTCACAATTTGGATGTTTCTGTGCTCAGGCCAAAGCACTTTCTCATCTTCTGGCATCTTGGTGCAAAGGAACTATGTTGAAGTGAGGAGGAGGAGCTTCAGTCAGCCCATAGCCCTGTCTAATAGAAAAGGAGTGCTTTCCCGCCGTAGCAAATAACGGAAGAACACCGCATGCTGTACAAGTGGTGCGTTGAGTTCGTAGCGTGACCCAACTTCCAACGCAATCCATTCATATCTCAAATAAATGATCCCTCTCGATATGAACTGAAATGACAATTGCTTCTAGCCCCCTGGGAAATATTGCAATGCTTTCTTTTCATTCAAGAAAAATAGAATTGTATTGTATAAAAACCTAATATTCATAGTCACATACTCACAAATTCACTAGTTACTGATCTTTTTCTATACGTTGTCTCGCTCTATTTGTGTAGCTGTAGCTCCCCTTGCCCACATACGGGGGCATAACACTCCCCTAATCGCTCCACTCTTTCAGTTCACGCCGGTGCTACACTCGCATTTGTAGTAGTCAAGTGGAGATGAAATAAAATTCCGCTTAAACCGGCACTCTTCACGTCCACATCGGAGCGTTTTTTCCCAGCAGCGCCATGGCACGCGATATTCATCGTGGGCAGGCACGAGGCCACCGCGCGACACGGACGATTCTCACTGGAGCGTTTGCCACATTAGCTCGGACGTAACGGCAACAAAGTGTTAACGTGCTAATAAATACAACTCAAAAATAAAGGAGTCAACAGCCCGGAGATGGGACCGACAACGGGCGAAATGCTCATCGTTGTGCACACAGCTGTTCGTAATTGATGATCCCTCAAAAGCTGCCTCTCGGCGCCGTCGTCAAGAGAGCCTCGCCGCTCAAGCGCTCGCGGGCCGGGACGCCGGGGGGAACTTCTCGTGCGGAGCCGGATCTGGGCGATGACTCTTCGCCCGCCACGGATCTTCAAAATGAGCCTCGGAACCGCTCTACCTTCAAACTCACATGCAACGCGAAGAGTCAGGTTTTTGATAAGCTGTAAAAATCCCCTTCGGCGGCTTTTTGAAAAAAAAGTTAGGATCAAAGTCATTTTGTTGATTTGTAACTGTCCCGTTTGCCGTTTGAAAATGTAGACAAAACATTCTTAGAATGTAAACGAAAAAAGCTATACCTTACCTCTTTGTTCTGTTCTTCTTTTTATTATCTATTTATTATTATTATTATTATTATTATTATTGAATTGGCTATTTATGCAATTATTCTAAACTTTAAAAAAAAAACACGCAAATTTAAATGTATATATTTTTTGAAATAAAGAAAAGAACAAAAATAAGTGCATCCTCTCAAATTGGTCCGTTTGACCGATACAGTGTAAGAGGAGCACGAATCATTCAAAAACAAAAAATGAAATCATTTAATAGCAATTTCTAAATAAGATCAAAAATAGAAGCTGTATTCTTAATTTGTTTTTGACATTTGGAAACTTTTTTTTTTTTTTTTTTTAATTTATAGATGGTAAATTGTGCCAATTTGACCCACTACGTACTGTAAAAGGAAGGGTTATAATCATGAAGAAACGTACTTAAAAGAATATTGTGGAATAAAAAGAGCACAAAAAAAAGCCAGGAAAATATCTGCTCCTTCTTTGTATTTTAAAAAAACGTCTTCTGGATTTCCAATGTTTAAATCATTAGGATTCATCACTACAAAAACATGCTCATTTCAAAATATATGTAGAGTGAAAAGAAAAGCCAAATTTCCCCACATTTTTAGACTAAAAGGGGGCAATTTGACCCACAACATTGCTATTTTTTAATTATGAAATGTTGGATTTTATTGCTGGGCTTTTGCAACATTCACATGATAACTGCAGCGGCTCACGTTGACCCACGAAACAAACGCAACGGGAGGCTCAAAGTTCCGAAGCGAATCCGAACTGCGCCGCCCCCTGCTGGAGAACCTCTGCTTGACGATATTGACGAATCTGGCAGCGCGTTAAAGGGCGCGCGATGAAACATCCGTCCCGTCGGCCCGACTCGTCTGACCTTTGCCGTTGTTTACAGCGCAGCTCGTTTATCTCACCGACGCGTCGGGTCCAGCGGACACATGAGGCGTCACACGCACGTGAACACCGGAAAGCTTAGTGACCCGTAGATTTCCCAAATCGTCCAATCTGCACAGAATTATCCCATCGAATGTCGGGACGCCTCTGTCAGCGGTCTTGGAACGCACACGACGTACATGGGAGGGGTTTACGATCCGTACATTTGATTTGGACTCATGTCGGTCAAATACGTATTCAGTCAGCAATCGACTTCTAAAAGAAAAGTGTGTAACGGTTTCGCCATTGGGGGCATTGCCCAAGCGTTACCGGCAGATGGCACTGTTGTAGATAAGTCACTCATTTGCGAATGTATTCAGACCGGTGCTTGTCAGCGCACTTTTTCAAATGATTTTCTCTGGAAAATTTGTACTTTTAATATTTACAATTGGGGCAAGTTGGACACTGCCCCTCCAGATCCAGTATTTGGCGCTGTGATGGAATAGTGACTCATTGTTCAAAATGAGCGTATCCAAGCAGACTTCTCTAAATTCCTCTCGTGCTAAAAATAGGATTTTAACCTATTTTCAATATTATATACAGTATTTCCTTCTTTATTTTTTTCTTCTTGTGTTCTTGTTGCCTCTCGCTGCTTTGTGCGACAGCTCCACCTGGCTTGGTTTAAAAAAAAAAAAAAAAAAAAAAAAAATGGCAATGGTTGTGCCCCTTGAATTCTACCTAGCGACAGTGCATAGCAAGCACTTCTACAGGCCAGCGTAGCCGCACATGCTAGCGAGCTCAATTCTCCAGTTTTAGTGAAGTTTTGAAATGGGGCAAGGGGGACAATGCATGAGATCGCTTTGTTATAAAGGAGGGACTCGTTTACAAAGTAAAGTTCCGTAAATACTTAGTAGTCGTAAAAATATCTTTTTGTATTTGCCGTATTTTCTGTGTTCCTGCCCCCTCGTTCTGTCCTTTCTCGTGTGTGTTGCGCAGCTTGGCCCTTTTTGGCTCACCCAGCCATGGAAACAGCCAGTCAGCAAGAGTGCTGTATGCCAATGTTTTCTTATTGCGGGGGCGGGGGACTACGGTTGTGCCTCTTGAATTCTGCCTAGCGACAAGTGCCCGACACGATGACCGCAGTTTGACATGACCGGGAAAAACGAGAATATTTCTTCCAAAGGGCCGCTTCATGCCCCGCTAAAGAGGTCATGGAGCAGCTCCCCTCCACGCCCGCGCCCACGCCCGCGCCCACGCCCACGCTCACGCTCACGCTCACGCTCAGCTGAGCTCCAGCGTGACAAGATGACGTAACCCCACAGCGGCTCCAACGCTCGCTCGGAGCCCCTGCGGGCGCTGTTATTTACGGCGCGTCGGCCATCGTTTGACCCGGGGGAGCGAACGACGTCAAAGGCGCGTTTTCTTACAATTCGCCCCTCGGAAAATCCAAACAAATAGAACACGATAATGCTTTTAGTCATACTGTGAGCAGTGAGGTGCACTTAAATGAATTGATCAATATGTAATTAAGGTGGATTTTCCACATGGATTTAATTTATGTGCTCGTCATTTAAAGGGAACATCATATGGAAATTTCATCCATCCATCCCACTTTTGAATTGCTTGTATGAATTCGTTCCGAAAACAACAAACAACAGTATCTCATTGTCATTACTCTGTTCTAGTGCCCCGAAAAAAGCGCGAGCAAATGTTTTCCTAACGTGTTTTTAAACAACATTAGCACTCTACAGCATTGTTACATAACAGTCATAGCAATTTACAGAATCCCCTCCCTTTTTTCACCCATGACATGATCAGCTAGGCTGGGCAAAGATCCTGAGCCACTTTCAAGGTCGATCATGTAAAGGCGCCTACAGCCCTCCGCGTGTCCAACGCCCATGTTATCATGTTGAAGAGAGAAGGTAAGCAGAGCTGCATTGAGTTTTTGTTGGATGCGCAGACTTGCATAAGCTTGTAATAGTGAAGTCAGAACATAACGGGAGCGTGCAGAGTGTTTCCGGAAGAAGCTGCAGTGCGTTCGGAGCGAGCTGGGAGGACTGTGCAATGAGATCATCTCATTGCTAACGGCGGGGGAAAAGTTCACGGCTTTGGATGGCCAACGATGGCGGCCTATCCTCCCTCCATCGTTGGGAGGGAGGGGAGGGGGCGGAGGAGATCATCATCGGCGATCTCGGCAGGGTCATGCATTACGGAGGCAGGAGGGAGTCGCAAAGAGGGGTGGGCAAAGTCTGGCCCGCGTGCCACTTACGGCCTGCTCGCTTCCTTATGCTGGCCCACCGCAAAATACAGCAATAATTGCAATATCGTTCAGTTGCTGTTTTCCTAAAATGGCTTCATTCAAATGTATTTGTTCATATTCAGTCATCTTCCGTTCCGCTTCTCCTCACTGGGGTCGCGGGCGTGCTGGAGCCTATCCCAGCTATCTCTGGGCCAGTGGCGGGCTACACCCTGAACTGGTCGCCAGTCAATCGCAGGGCACATACAAACAAACAAACAACCATTCACGCCTACGGGCAATTTAGAGTCTCCAATGAATGCATGTTTTGTTTTTGGGATGTGGGAGGAAAGCGGAGCGCCCGGAGAAAAAAGCCACGCAGGCCACAAGGAGAACATGCAAACTGCACACAGGCGGGGCCGGGGATCGAACCCCGGTCCTCAGAACTGTGAGGCGGATGTGCTAACCAGTCGTTCACCGAGCCGTTTATTTGTTCATATAGATTTACTAAATTAATTCATCTGGTTAAATAGTTGGTTCATTGATTTATTCTAAATTAAATGCAAAAATATATTAGTAAAATGAAACATTTTAACATGTACGTTTAAAGTGTTTTACATTTATTTTATTAAACAATTGGTGAATTGATTTAATGTAAATAATAGAATAAAGAATGTAAAATAAATAAGTTTATAAATGTATTATTAGTTGTCTTATTTACTGATAGTAAAGATTTTCTAAAAAAAACACATTAAAAAAGCTTTTCATTTATTCTTTTGACTTATTGGTTCATTTATTTATTGCAAATAACAGAGTTCAAAATTTTGGGAAAAAACAATGAAAATATATAATTTTGTCATTTAATCTGTTCATTTTATTGCTTTATTGTAAATCATAAAATGAAAAACATTCATAAACAATTTTACATATACACAATTTCTTTTTTTTTTTTTAATTAGTTGGTTCTTGGGCGGCACGGTGGACGACTGGTTAGAGCATCTGCCTCACAGTTCTGAGGACCAGGGGTTCAATCCCCGGCCCCGCCTGTGTGCCCTGCGATTGGCTGGCAACCGGTTCAGGGCGTGCCCCGCCTCCTGCCCGATGACAGCTGGGATTGGCTCCGGCGCGCCCGCGACCCGCGTGAGGAGGAGCGGCTCACCAAATGGATGGATGGATGGTTAATGTATTTATTGTAAACAACAAAATGGGAAAATAATTTAATTTGGTATTAAATAATTACAATTAAATTTCATATAAATTATAATAAATTATGGATTTATGATTAAACTATTTGAGACAAATATATATATATATATACATATATATACATACATATATATATATATATACATATATATACATATATATACATACATATATATATATATATATATATATATCATGATAGCGGCACGGTGGCCGACTGGTTAGAGCGTCAGCCTCACAGTTCTGAGGTGCGGGGTTCAATCCCCGTCCCCGCCTGTGTGGAGTTTGCATGTTCTCCCCGTGCCTGCGTGGGTTTTCCCCGGGTACTCCGGTTTCCTCCCACATCCCAAAAACATGCATGAATTGGAGACTCTAAATTGCCCGTAGGCGTGACTGTGAGTGCGAATGGTTGTTTGTTCCTATGTGCCCTGCGATTGGCTGGCAACCGGTTCAGGGTGTACCCCGCCTCCTGCCCGATGACAGCTGGGATAGGCTGCAGCACGCCCGCGACCCGCGTGAGGAGAAGCGCGACAGAAAATGGATGGATATATCATGATATGATATACATTTCAACTGGCCCATCTGTCCCTTTTCAAAAATCAAATGCAGCCCCCCCCCCCCCGAGCCCAAAAGTTCGCCCGCCCCCGGCGTAGACGGCGGGTGGCGCTCGAGGGGGACAAGAGTAGGAAGCGGAGGGTTTTTTTTCCCCTTGCAGTTGACTCACCATGAAGCGCAGGTCGTCGAAGCCGTTGAGCAGGAACTTGCCCTCGTACTGCGGCAGCCCGGCTCGCTCCAGCCACTCGCCCACCGGCTGGTCCAGGGCTTTGCCGCACGCCCCATCTGCCGAGAGAGGGAAGCGCTTGAGCAGCGAGAAGCCGTTGAGCCGGTAGCAGCGGCACTCGGAGGACGACACGTGGCACTGCCACATCATCCTCGGCCGGCGCGGGCGCAGCCGAGTGCGGCGGCACCGGGCCGTTCTCCGGGGCTGGGAAAAAACGGGGGGTTCGGGGTTTCCACCCCGCGTGGTAGGACACGGGAGGAAAGGGTGGGACGCCGGTTAGGGGCGAACGAGGCTTAACGGGTCAGGCGAGAGCGAAGGGAGCGCGGGAAACCCGTCTGACAAATTGGGGCTAAACTGGGCCCACTAAGCAGACGGGCGGGTGCGGACACGGGAGAGGCGAGCCGCTCCACAGCAATCACAAAAAACATTGGGATTCACACAGCGACACACTCTATCCCTAAAGTCGGGGTCGGGGGGGTCGGGGGGGTCGGAGGGGTCGGAGGGGTCGGAGGGGTGGTCACCACATACTTGTAAAGCTCTGCCTGAGTCCCATGGCTTCATTGGTCAAGCGCTTTGAGAGCTAGGGCACGGAGCAGCATTCGTAAAGTACGCTTCGGGTACCGGCGTAAACATTATTTTCTTGTGGGGGGGCCACAAAGGTGAAGTAGCTAGGTAGGTAGGTAGGTAGTCGTATTTGTAAAATCCCGCCGGATCGGACCCTTCCTCGACTCCTCAATTCGTAATCCCGAAGGGGAGGTCGGAAGTCCTGGGAGGCATTCACACGACGCCGCTCGTCCCCCGGAGCGTCTGCGACGATGACGCGAAGAAGAAGAAGAAGAAGAAGAAGATGTCAAGCGCCGCAGCCCACCTGGCTCCTCCGCCGCCGCTTTGCTGCATGCCCACCCCTGCTGGAACGGCGGTTGAGGGGGGCGCACCGAGCGCCTCACCGCTCACAGGGCATGACGACCCGGCCGCTTTCCCGACCTGCCTCGGTCTCCCGCCGCCGCCGCCGCCGCTGTTGTCCTCCCCCACGACCGGAAGCAAAGATCATGCCCTCCCCCCACCCCCCTCTCTCCCTTGTCTCCCCTCGCTCTATCTCTATACCTTAGGTCTCATGCCTGCTCTTTCGCTCAGCCTCCCAGTCCTCGTCTCTCTCTGGCTCTCTGCGCAGCCCCCTTCCTTTCCAGATCGCACTGCAGGGCTGCCGTATGGGGTGCTGCTCCACGTAATCACCCCTCCTCGCCTTACGCTTTCCTCTCTCTCGCTCTCTCGCTCGCTCGCTCGCTCTCTCTCTTGCGCTCTAACTGATTAGAGATGCACATGCAGAGGTGCTCTGATCTTACCGGTGCAGAAAGGACATCACAGGTAGAACAAAACAAGAAAAAAAACAACAACAACAATGCATTGACTGTCATGTTCACAGGTGAACAAAGAAGCTCATCAAATGGCACAAATCTTTACGAGGTCGATAGGGGTACGGGGGAATGGGGGGGGGGGGGGGGGGGGGGTGGCTTAAAAGAAAAGTTCCTGTTAAGTGAAAAATACTGCAAATGTCTTCTAAATGTAACACACCACAGAGAGGAGTGTGGCAAATTTGAATGATCCCACAAAATTGGCAAGTCTATAAAATGAGGCTTGAAAATCGTGAAAAGTCAAGCCGTCGTCGCCGCTCGCGAACGAATGCGCTGAAACCGCGTCCTGCTCAAAGAACGCTAAGCGTAACCTCAGTGCCTTCACAGTTTGAGCTGCAGAAAGAAATTCGCTCAAAGCCTCCGCTGGCCGGGTTATAGCTCACCAAGTTGTCGCGGGGCTCTCAGCGCCTCCACGTGAGGCGCTAGCCACCGGCTAGCTCGCGAGCTAACAGGCTTCCGGAGGTTCGCGCGTCGACGCCGTTACCTCCTCGCTCGGTGTCGTCGGTATTTAGGTCCGCATAACGCAGACGCTTCGGCAGCACACATCATTGAGCGTGTGGCTCACACTGCAGGCAAATACATGAAATAATCTGACACAAAAACTGCCCACTAAGAAGAAATATCTTGACAAAGAGCAAGCATATTTTGCCTCGATTCGAGGTATGAAGTGAGTTGCATGACAGGCAGTCGGACCGCATTCTCACATCGTCCGCTCGAGAACACGCCCGATGGAAAAAGGAACAAAAAGACACACAGTCCGGGGAGACTTTGATCTTAATAGCATGAAGTATTACTGCGGTAGCGCCAAACCTAAAAAGAAACATGGCACGGTATAGCCCACGTAATGTATGGCGTACGAAGCACGGTGATTATTTTAGATTCGATTATTAGATGGAAAGACGATTTGTCTGTACAGAAAATGGGAAAAGGCGAAAAACAAGCCAACGCTTCAGTCATTCATCCTCAAGACTGAAGGACGCGCACCCAAAACATCAACTTGCTGAGCTCAGAAGTCACATCAAGCGGCGAGATTCTGTCAGCCCAAGTCTCGAAATTGTCCATTTAGAATGTTGGTTGACACAAAAACAACCGAAAGAAATGCTCCCCGTGTTCATGGAGTTCTTTGACACTACCTTGCGTCGTAAATGTACACGTCCCAATTGTTAACAGTAACTTCAGTAGCGTGAAAAGGAACAAATATCCTCATCGAGCAAAATGTATGTGCGCTCTCAACTCGTCTTTGATGTTCACATTGTGATACTTTGAAGGGTCTAAATTGTCTTCCATCTTTACAAAACCAAAGTCAACTTTGACGTTTGCCTGAAAACGAACGATGTTTCTCCCAAAACGTACGTGTCGGCTGTGGGAAGAGTCGTCATAGTCTTTGGATGTACAGGGCTACGAATAGCAATTGGAAGTAAGTGTTTGACAGGTGATCAGTCCAGGGCGTTCGCTGGGATGCCGCAGGCGGCAAATAAATAAACGGATGGCTGGAGATTTGTAATGAATTTGCTCATAAATCCCGTAAGAGCTTCTTGCCGAGGCGGCGGAAATCCCGCCGGCGTCATCTGAAGCGGGATGATGAAGGCCAAACGAGGCCGTGCTGCTGCTCCGTGTTAGCGATGAGGTAACGACCCGCCGATGCTCATCTGCGGCCGAGGGACACGAGGCCGTGCGCGGGCGACTTAAGATGCTAATAACGAGTGAGAAAGAGCTCATTCTCATTCAGCGCGAGACCCCCCACAGCTTGACTAAAAGGAGCTTTGGACGCCAGCGCATCCAGACAAAGCCTGTTCAAAATACCAGCCGCCCCGTTCCCGTAACTTGCGTTGCTTTGGGACAACGAGAGAGAGAGAGAGAGAGAGAGAGACATCATTCTGTTCATCCAGGAGGGGAAAGGGGGCCAGAATCGCGACGTGACGATCGCATCCTCGTCTCTCACCGGGATCGCTTTGCTGCTAAAGTACGTCTCGACCCTTTTGTTTTTGTTGTTTTTTACTGCGATGCTATGAAAGATGAGGTCATCCAAGTGAAAAAAGCACGTCTCGTCGTACCTCGACCTACGAGTGTCACGGAGTTCGTAACTCGAGCTCAAGCCGCCGCACAGGAAGCGATGCAACTGAACGATCGTGAACTAATTACTGCCGGCGACGCCCTGCCGCGCGTGGACCGACGTGTTGCGACGGGAAAGAAATGCCACCCTTGATGTTCTACATCTAGTCTATGTCTATATCTATATCGGGAAACAACCTTTTGAGGCTCCACATATACTGTATTGTTTTCTTTGTTCTTTTTTTTTTTTTTTGTCTTTCGTCGAACCACAAACACCGTGTCGTGATTGTCAAGGCAGAAGCGGATTGGTGGCAATAAAGTAGAGAGAGGATATTTGAGAAGCTATTGGTGATGATGGCCCGTGCATTGGCTGCGCTTCGGTGACAGAGACTCTCCACGCTTTGCTTTTTCGCCACAAGTACATATGAAATTACAACATTATGGATCTGAAGAAGGGTAAACTCAAGGGTGAGTTAGGGCCCAAACCCTGCCGCGAGGAGCAGGAAAAGAAAATCAAGAAGAATTGATGCACCCTCTAAAAATGTGTCATTGCCTGTATGAATAGTTGAAAACGTAAATATAAAATGAACTTCCATTACCCTTCAAAATAAATGGTTTACCGTGAGTGGGTATGTTGCATTCACGAGCCCTAAAAATAGCAACTGTCGAGCAAAAGCGAGACCTCCACCATTTGTTAGCTTGAGCTTTTTAATAGCACAATCAGCAGAGTAAAAACATATGCATGTGGCGAAGACTCTCTATAACCTCAGCTAACAACCCAGGCTAAACCAACTCCTCCCTGACATACAAAAGATTTGGGGACATTGCCTCAACGTACTTCCTTGACACCAATTACGACTTTCCTGTTAGCCAGGGCTTTGGCAGCATCTTGTGGTGAATTCGTGAATAGGCTCGCCCCGTGTAGCCGTATGTTTGATCTTTCATTGTCTTTTTTTTTTTACAAAACATTTTTTTAAAAAAAATCTTGTTTCAGAATAAAACAAAAACCCGAAAAAAAAATTGGACTTCCTTTTTTTTTGGACAGCAACCTTTCCCTTCTTAAGTCACATAGATTCTTTTTTTTGGGTTATCTTTTGGTATCAGAACAAAACGGAAACAGCATGTTTCAAATAAGAATGAAAATATATCTCTATGGATTAAACGGCCGCGCTGGAGTTACGCTAGCGAGGTCGCCGCCGAAGAGGAGACGAGCGGGATCAAAAGCAGCGTCTGCTTTTATCGGAGGAAGCGGCGGCAAGCAAAGCTGAAGGAATTCAGGGAAACTCAGGACAGGACAGGACAGGATTTGATTTGATTTGCGTGTGTGTGTACAAACTGCATCGTTGCTGCTCATCACTTTCAGCGACACATTGCCCGAGCCGTCCTTGGAACACCTCAGTGATGTTTTTGGATCGCATCTGATGGGCTATTGTGTCCTTACTCCCGATCTTTGACACGTCGGCTCCTTAGCTAGCGCGCGACACACATTTGAATAATGGCAGCGCAAATGCATCCCGATAACCAAACGCGACTCAGCTGAATGTGGGGCACTCGCTCACGCGCGCGCACACACACACACACACACACACACACACACACACCTATGGTATGTGTCATGTGTGTGTGCGGTGAGGCGGAAAAGGCGAACAAACATATTGCATCTTCCCGTTTATGTAATACAGAAGAACCTCGGGCGCTATTAGAACCGAGAATGTGCAGCAAATGGGGCGTTGAGGAAGGGGTGATGATAAGCACAGAGTTACTTTCTGCCCTCTTTGTCAGGAATCAGAATTGAAACCAAACGCAGTCGTACACAAAGCAGACTCAAACACCAGCGGTTCGCTCAATTAAGCGGCGCCTTGACTTAGGAGATCTCAAATCATCTTTCCCCATCGAAATGAAGGGAAATGCAATTCATCCGTTCCAGCCTCTCAGTAGACACCGATCAAAACATTTGTAATGGAAGAAAAATGGCACTCTATCGTATTTTTACAGTATAAAATCGTACGTTAATGTTAAACAGTTTGCGCGTCATCATAATTCAATGGGCATTATGATGCGCATGGTGTGCGCCATGGCCACTAGGGGGCAGTATAATACATACACATACTCCACGCAGAAGACCGCCTCAACTAAACCCAAATAATATTCATTGTTTTCGCGCAGAGGATAAAGAATATATGCCTGAGAGTGTTTTATGCGTTGTCCGCATGTATTGCTACAGCTTGTGTTCAAATATCTTGATTCAAGGTTTATTATTATTACTACAACATAAATGCTAGCTTCATTATCCCAGCTAGGGTGTTTTTCATCCTGTTAGCATTAAGCTAGCATCATTTCATAAGACAAAATAAATTCCCTTTGTTTTATGTTTAGTTTGAAAGTTTACATGGGCGCAGCCATAAACAGTTTCAAGAAAGCACTTGGGCTCTTTTTCTTGGGAAGATTTGTTTTCACTATCTGCTGAACTGCTGCTCGTTGTAAACTTCACTGCCACCATAGCTAGTGCTCGTAACTCCAATTTTTGCTCGCGCCTCAAATCGCTGGTGAGCCGAGGCACCGCTGCATACTGTAAAAGTCCATATCAAATGATCCCAATAAAGATTTCCGTGATATAGCTTGAATTTTCCATGAAAAAAAATCCAGGATAATGTCTTGTCACTTCCACATCTGAAATCAATTTTCATCATTTTTCTTTCATGTCTCAGTCGATAATGAATGAATATTCATGACGGGAGGTGAGCATTAGCTCCAAAGGAGGATAAGGTGTCCCGAGTGTCATCCCCGCCCCGCCTCAGCCCGTATTAAAAAGTGCTAATAATGCGAGCCGATGTAATCAGTCACAAGGTCGCTGCGTGCGATACCCGGCGCTTAAACCCCACCGGCCAATCATCAATGCGCCACTGGGCAATAACAAGCTCGATAAAGCCTTCCTGACTAAGTCTCACTTCATCCCCGAGCCCCCGCTTGTCATTTCCTATTAGCACACCGATGAATTATGCTCATTTCTCTTGGTAATAAATCCAAATCACTGCACCGCTTGAATGAAATTGGAAAAAAATGTTACCTGAGCTCGCCTGCTTCTTGTCGGATGTCTGGATGCCGGCGCCGATCAGGTCCATGATCTTCTCAATCTGTTGGGGAGATAGAACGACAGCCGTCCTATTTCATTTTCATATATCAGCAACTTTCAAATCATTTTGTCAACGTTTTACATAAGCAAGTAATGCCGAGGGGCAGAGGGCTCTACTGCTCGGCTGCCCCACGCAGCAGAATAAGGACAGGGAGACACGGTCCCTGTTTGTTTTGCAGTCAAGAGAATGAAGATCCTAGCATGAAGACGTTGTGGAGGATATGTAACGCGATATTGAGGTGACCAAATAACTCATTACAAATACAAATTACAAATGATACAAAGATGTTTAGTAATGCAAATATGTGGTTTTTGTCATGGCAAATGCTCAAAATTGTGACACCATCCTCCACACACGGACGGTGGCGTAGGACAAAAACCCCCCAAAAAGCTTCCCGATTCCCATCTGTCTCGGATTTCCAATTGGGGCTCATTTTGGCAAATTCCCCAGTCGGAGTTTGTCGACGTCCGAGCCCTGGAATCAATAGGCTGCGTGCAACCAAAATGGCCGACTTCCTGTTCAATTTTGGGCATGACTTCTTGAGACTTTTTCATGTATCCTGTTATGAGGCCCTCCCAATTTCATGACGATTAGTGAAATGGGTTTGTTTTTTTTTATATATAGAAAACATACACCAGAAATACACGCTTCTTGGCAATCCAGTTGAACAAAACAATTCCAAGCGGGCCTTTCCATGGTGCTCGAGCCCTAATGATTCGAAATATGTATTTCATGTCCAATATTTAGATTGCAGGCTGTGCAACGACACCGTATGTGCACCACGCAATGACATAGTCGAGCGTTTAAATAAATCATCGCACCCTCCCAAAGAAGTGACATTTTGATGACAGACTCCAATAAAGGTGCACTTAGGCTGCATCTAATGTCGACTACAGAACGCGCGCGTGTGTGCGTGCGTGCGCGCGCGCTATTGAATGTAAGTGGGTTAATTCAAGAAGTGAATATGAGGTTTGCGTCGCTTCAGGCGCAGTATGCCGCGCGTCCCACGTGCCCGCCCGCCTGCCTTCCAAATGAATCAAGGCTCATCTTGCACAGTGTTGATGCCACCAGCCAGCCAGTGCAGGGGGCTCTTTCAAACACTAAATATTACATCCAATGAGTCTGCCGCTAGTGTGGCGCTTGTGCACGGCCACGCGCACATCAGCTTTTTAGGTTGCCCGAATCTGCACTGATGTGGATACCAAGTGCGGATACGAGCTGACCGCATCTTATTACGTGTCTCATTAAAGCTGCCCAAACAGCACACTTGGTTTGTGGCTTTCGTGCAAAAATAGAACAGTCCAATTAGTTGTTTTTGGACCAGTGGAACAAGGAGACACACTCGTTGGATTGAACCTTTCAGGCCGAAGAACACTGAGCGATGTGGCCAAACGCGACTGACCTGGCGCGCAGTATGCGGGCTTCAGCAACTAGTTTTCTTGAATATATATATATATATATATATATATATATATATATATAGTTTTACAATCATACTTGACTCCGTTATCTTCCTAATTGCTTATGTACAGTCCCTGTGGCTAAAAAAAGCGAGTTTCCGTTGCTGGAATGCACGAGGGTCGTCAATGAATTGGGCGATCATTGCCAAGAGCCGCTCGGATAGCCACACTTTCTCGCCGGTTTCCTCTCGTCCTACGGCGGCCGCGTCAATCCGCTAATATTACTGCAGTTTATTGAGTTAGCAGTTGTGAAACTCGTCTTCGTTTTTGTCTGTATGAGCGTACTATACTGCCCCCGGGTGGCCAAGTCACGCACACCAGAAGGAGCTGCAATGAATGAATCATGATGCACAAACCTTTGTAATTCTTTGCGTTTTCTTGAATTGTGTTACTGCTATGTTCTTATAAAGTACAATATTATAGAGGGCCATTTTCCTTATTAATAAACACATTCCATTTGTATTTAATGTACTTAGGGAGTTGGTTCCCGCCATGTTATTCCATAGAGATGTCAATATAATGTGTGTGTACTGATGTCTTCGTGAGATAATACACTGAAAATCTTTAGCCCGAACGAGTCGGGCGCACCATCAGACAATCGGGGAGCAGCTGCAACAACAGGAAGCCCTTGAGAACAGGACACCCCACCCAGCACGGCCTGAATAAACGCTGGTGTCAGGGAGGGGGGTATAAGCCAGGGTCTGCGGTGGTGACAAGACGACGACTTGTGCACGAACACAAACTTCAACATGTCCGCCAAATGTCGAAGAGGGGCTGCGACCTCACTGTCGTTGAGTTCATTTTTCATTTGAATTTGATTTGATTATTATTATTATTATTTGTTTTGCATAACCCATTTTCAAGGCATTTGAAAATATCAAGCCAATTATAAGACGACATGAGACGTTTGTGACATTCTCATGATCGTTGTCGTTACACTGAATTTGAACGCTCAAACAATCATCATATCATCAGTTAATCCCGAAATATTTCATGTGGTTGGCCTAACGCCATACTAATAATAATAACAATAACAGTGAATCAATAAAAACTGTCATTATAGCAGGTGTATTTAGTATTATGAATTTAATTATGTGACTTTTCCCAAACATGTGTGTATATATATATATATATATATATATATATATACGTGTGTGTGTGTGTGCGTGTGTTTGTATATATACATAGATTTCTTCGAATTAGTATAATACCTACATAATATTTTGTATTATTACATGAATTGACTCGTGATTTTACAGTGACAAATATGTAATAGATACTAGGAATCCCATGATAAGAATAATAACTACTATGTCATAATTTGAATGATTGTAATTGTATAACAAAATAAATAGGAATTTTCATACAGTTCTAATAGTTATTACATATATTTACAATGATAACAACAATAGCCTAATATGTTCAATATTATTAATATTATTATTATTGTGCAAAAGCACAAAGGCTTTAATTCTTATTTTGATGAAATATAACCAAGTTATAATTTGACAATAATAGTGTGATGTATTTAATTGTTGCTATTGTATAATATAATTCATTATCCATTTATTAATGATAAAACAGTAACAACATTTACTGTAGTATTAATATTGTTATTGCACAAATATTATTTTGCTTATAAAAATTCAAAATATGTATTCATTAATTTTACAATCGCAATGATGATAATAATAATTAGAAGTAGTAGTAGTAGTAGTAGTATTGCATCCACGGGACTCAAAGCTGTTTCAGAACGTAATCAAAAAGGAATTTCCTGCCTGCTACTTTAGCTGCTGTTGCTCGCCGTCGCCCCCGTTGGTGAGAAAGGGTAGTGGGCATAGCACTGAGCGGATGTGTCTTGACAGCACAGGCCCAATTAGCCCTGGATGCTACACAGAGGCCGCCGCGCCGCGGGCGTTACCATAGCAACCTCTGCAGGACATCCTTCCCCCCCTTTCCAAAAGGCAACGCCTCAGCCTCTTTCCGCACTAATCCCGAGTCGCGCCTCTTATCAGCCTCTCGTCCTAATTTCGTGGATTACCTCGTCCCACTCCGAGGCGAAGGAAGGCATTCGCTCCTCGGAGGGCTGGCCCGGCTCGCACTCGGACACGGATCCGCTCCGAGCGGCGTGACCCCCGTCGTCTCCTCCGAGCGGCGGCGCCGGCGAGTCCGAGTCCGAGTCCGATTCGGACAAACTTCGGGTCAGCCTCAGGTCGCCGGCGGCCGGCGTGAACCCGGCTGTCGCCTCGGCGGGCTCCTTCCCGTCAGTCTGGATGACTTTGGAGGGATCCGCATCCGGCGTGCACAGTGCCATTGTTTTATGCCAGGGTGGTTCCTTGTGGGATATCCAAGATATGTCAGTGAGCGGCGAGACGGGAAGACCGAGATGAAGTCGAGTGGAGTAACGTGGAGGGAAAGGGAGTGGAAGTGGAAGTGCGAGTCAACAAGGTCCACCCACCGGTCGTATCCTGTGGCCCTCCCCTCCGATCCCTCAGGCAGACGCACGTACTTTTGCCCGACAGTCGCATCGGTCCATGTGTCTCAGGAACATTCCTTACCCGAACTCAGCCATTACCTTTAACAAGTGTAACTTTGACTCAAAACAATCCTGAAGCGATTCCAAACCCTGTCAACCTTAAACTCTGACAACCTTAAAGCCTAACTTTCATAAAGCCTAACCCCGAAACTATCCCTAACGCAAACACTAAACACCACACCCCCGACCCTAACTCCTAATAAACCCCAACAACCCAAACCCTACTCCCAAGAACCCTAAAGAAACAATTCCTAACCCTAACCATAAGATTGACCCTATCCCGAAGTCAAACTCTCTTACCGTGATCAATCCCGAACCAAATTATTCAAAGTAAATCGGCAGTCTGCTCTAATGATTGCACTTTTACACGGTTCTTTCCCAAAATGGGACTTTCTTCACAACTAAAGTCAAAAGTTGAAATATTCACATTTTGGCTGGAATATTCTCCTATTTTACATAAAAACAAACAATGCAAGGTAAAATCACCGTTTTGCAGGCTTTGTCTTCTATCTTGCGGGTTAGGGTTGATGTTAAAGGCAGCAGTTAGTCAAGTGCTTCCTTTTACCGAGTTAGCTTCTCCCGCTGTGAGTTAACGACCTCTCCCGAGGATAGCCCGAGATGTCTGTGGCAGACTGAGAATCCAAGCGTCCCGAGAGGCCGGCCGGCTAATCAGGCTGCCGGTGCGCCTTGAAGTCTCCTTACTTTGCCTTCTATGAATGTCTCCTCCAAAGACACTTGAAACGGAGGTCACCCTCAAGCTCCTGGAGTTGTGGAGGACAGACGTGTTACTGCGTGTCTGTCTGCTGTGTGGGCCAAGCAAGAAGAAATTCCGTTTTAGTGGCCATCTGGAGCAATGGTGGAGTTGCGTAACCCTCTATTTAGCAAAAAGTCGTCTAGCAAGACGACTTTTTTCCATTTAGTTCAAATTATAGTTCCCCAAAACGTCGACCTAGTGACTAACCCCAACCCAACTTTAACCCCTAACAAAACGTAACCCAAACCCTAATCAACCCCCAAGCCCTAACGTTGACCCTGACCCCTTTAGCAGACAGTAATAGAGCATGGTTTTCCAGATATATCATGTTTTTATTCAAAAAAGCATTTTGTTTAGTCGTTTGAACTTTTATTAGCTGCTTTGTATCGTGTTTCTTTGATCTGCGTCGATCTCGGCGCGGCGTCACCATGACGACCTCGAGCCGCCATCTCCACGCCCTCCATCAGCCGAGCTCTTCTGCGTTGCTCACCTCGTGCGTCTCGTGGCCGTGACAGAGAGAAGATGACCCCCTTCGCTCCCTTGGGATATCACGCTGCCGCGAATAGTGCTGAGGCGGCCAAAAACAAACGCCACATCTCATGGAAGCAAGTGAAGAAGGGCGCGTGCGATCATCTCCGTGACTGGGATGAGGATGTGCACGCTATTTTTGGTGATGCTTTAACACAGGGGTGTCCAAACTTTTTCCACCAAGGACCGTATTCCAAAAAAAATGGAAGGATGCAAGGACTGGCTGCGATTTATTAAACACGCTAAAACAAATCAATCAAGCAGTTATGTATTGTAGTTATTTGGGAAAAAGACTGCTATGCCACAGGTTTCTGGCAAAGAGTTCATAGATCTGCCCCTGGACTGAGCAGATTTCCACATTCAGAGCCAAAACAAGAAGGAATCTATAGGAAGCAGGATCTTTTTTTTTGGTGATATGGTCTCAAATCGGAAGACGACGGGCGGCAAATGGCCCCCGGGCCGAGGTCGGGACACCCCTGGTTTAACAGCATGACGTCTTCACGGCCTGTCGCGGGCCACGTACTGTGAGTCCGAACATGAAGTAGCCGGCCGATGATGATCCTCAAGGCGGAAAGACAGCCGTGACTCATGGACATTCGCCGCGCACGCCACAGAGAAGCCGCCGCCGCCGCCGCGCGTACAGGAAGTGGAACAAACAATGCACACGGGGGTCGTGGCGCACAAACGCATCTTTCGGATTCCGGGCTCTTCCTGCTCGCTGTGAATTCTGTATTTAAACAAGAATGACAGCGTGAGCATCCCTGGCCTGCTACCTGTGGATTATAGGAAATATAAGCTGCCCCAGTCTTCAAACTTCTCACCGTTTCCACTGGGAAGTTTTATCCGGTTAGGTCTTCATTTGACACGGACGATGCAGTCCAACTTCGTCACAAGCTTGCAGCCGATGCGATGCGTATGGAGTTTAGAGCTAATGCTAATGCTAATGCTAATTCTCAACTCCAGTCAACTGTGGCTATGAAACAGGCACAGTTGGGTGCCAAGTCGGGTTCGACACCAGATTTGCCCCTTGTCAGTAGGAGTCAGTAAAGAGGAAGCGTCCAACGATACAATACCCATAGAATGAACTCATTGAAATACAACCCCGATTCCAATGAAGAATACAATGATTTGCAAATGAGATTGAATTGAATACACTACAAAGGCAAGATATTTCATGTTCAAACTGATCGACCTTATTGTTTTTTTCGCAAATAATCATGAACTTCGAATTGGATGTCTGCAACACGTTCCAAAGAGCTTTTTTGTTTTTTCTTTTTTGGCAATGACATCACAGACGTCTGCAGAATGTACACCGCCGCAAAGTCAGCTTGACTTTAGGCTTTATGGGAAAAGACTCACCTCTCAGGCAGTAAGTCATGGCCAAGTGCACTTCTTTTTGTTGTTTGTGAATGCACATGTGTCGTCCCTAATGACGTGTCCGCTTTGTGTTTGGGAAAGTCCATTCATTTGGCTTTGAGTTGATTTCCCCCTCAGAGAGTCTGAAAGCTCTGACGCTGAGCTCAAGGAAGCGGCCGTGCCCGTTTGCCCACCGAACAACATTCCCGGACCCCCGACAGGAAGACGTTCCCCTGAGCCCGAGCGTCTATAAATAAATAAAACGGGTAATTCATACAACTAAAGGTACCGCGCAGCTTCGACGTGTCACCGTGAAGATCGTGAGAAGATACGTTTTGTAGGCTGCAGAGACTCTGAGCAGATAAACAGTGCATGTGTGTGCACGTATGTGCGGGAAATGTGCTTTCGTGCGTGTCAGTGAAAAGACTGGGCACTGCCCCATGCTTCTCATTGTGCCGACAGCAGAAGAGGATGACGATGGCAACCTCTGACAGATTTCAATGCCTCCAGCTCCGAATTGACCCTCTCCAATTCAAAAAAGCTGCAAACCTGATTATTCGTGTGAGAAACATCACTCGAGCTACTTCATGTAATGTTATTTATATGTATCATATGTGTAGTACCGTGAAAAAGTTGGAATCCACATTTATACCGGTTTTCTAAAGTGGGGTACACACATACCGATAGCCAGGCAGGCAAATCCTTCTGTGTGTGTGTGTTCGGCTGGCCCCGGTGTTGGTATGCGTGTACCGCGCCGACGCTAACATTAAGCACGTTTCAATTCAATTCCTTCTTCTACTAAACCAAAGACGGAACCGTTTCGTCTGATCTTTTTCCATCCCGCCTGTAGTTAACGTCACCATTGGGATTTTCCCATGACATTTTAGGAGCACAGCAATAATACCTCTCGTCGTCCCGCTAGCTGACGATGCTATAACTAATGTTGGGGGAAGCTAAAACAAAGCAGAAGTTTCGCATTCTGGGGTAAAGTTTTTTCTCTCTGGTCTCACGTCAAACTTTGTTGTTTGTTTAATGGTTCTCGGTCTGCGTCCACCCGCCACTCGGGCTTTTAGCCTTTCTAACTTTAACGCTCATAGAATCTTCTTGGCTAAAAGAACCTCTCTTAAAAATAGACTGTGGCCTTCACATTGTATGGAGGATTTTGCAAAGCTCAAAAGCCAGACAGCACTTTAATATTCACTCTGTTTGTTACCATGACTGCAGAGTTGACAATACTGCATGTCTTGTTTTAAGTTGGACAAATTCAAGTTTATTTATTTATTTCTAATTGTAAAAACATGTAATCAACACTGTGTCTCACACAGTTGAGGTGTTAGTATCGTCATTTTTGAGTCTGCAAACCGCTGATGTGTCTTCTTCATTTGTGGGAAAGTTTGGCAACCACCTTAGAGATACGCATTACTGCCACCTACAGGACGTGAGTGAAACAGCGTTGACGTTGAACAGGATGTGAGCGCTCAAATGGGTTTCGGGAAGCCGTTTAGCCGTTCACATTTGTTTGAAATGTGAAGGAATTTCCCCCATAACGAATACTGGAAAATATTACGAATCCAAGTTTATCGAAGATAAGCTCATGTCACAGTCGAGCATATGACTTTATTCTTGTACAATTACAGTTTTCTTCTCATAAGATTTACTTTTTCTGTAAAAAAAACAAACAAACAAAAAAAAACTTTCTTGACAAATTACAACTTAAATATCAGAAAATTCTTACACCCCCCTCTCCAAGAAATAGGACTAATTCTCGTAACATCGCTACTTTATTGTCGTAAAATTCCGACTAAATTCCCCCCCTCTAAAAAAAGAGTTGCACAATTACAACTTCATCATCATTGCAATTGTGACTCACAATATTTCACGTTTTCCTCCAAAAATGCCATTTTATTCTTGTAAGAGTATTACTTTTTCATGAAAAATGACTTTGTTCTTGATTTCATCTTTCTCTAAAAACTACGACTTTATTCTTGTAGGATTGCAACAGTATTCGCGTGAAATTGCCCCTTTGTGCTATTTTTGTGGGGGGAAATTACGACTTTATTCTCATAAGTTTACAACTATTCCTCCAAAAAATTGGACTCTATTCTTTTGGATTCAAACTTTATTGTCCCTTGTAAATAATAACTTGAGTAATATTGTTTTTACTTGAAAAAAATAGAGAGAGCTGCGCCTTCCCTTTCCGCTCCCGAGCCAGCATGCTCTCAGAAGTGGGTCTTCGACACGGAGGCAACCAATCAGAGCGAAGGGAGCGGTTTCGGCCAAATATGGACAAAGCGGACACAAAACTGGGTCAACCAGAAGTCAGGGCCTTTTCTGGACACTCACTCGTATGACAAAACCAAGGTGTGTTCTGCCATGAAATTGACACTTTTATACTCAGTCCAAATGAGAGAGTCACTCTATCGAGGTCTAAATAACCAAAACATAGGACCTTTAAAAATCAGTGAATTTGTTTCTGTCCACTTGAAGCGAACACACTGCGACATGTCACCGTTGCATGTGGTGCTTCGTCGTTTTGCAAAAGCTCTTACGCATGAAACTTGAATAGAATAAAATCAAAGAAAAGAAAAGAAAACAAGCGCTCATGTTGTAAGACAAAGGAAGAGCGCTGACTTGGAACAAAAGACAGCAGTGGTAAGCAGATTGGCGCGCGGCGCGATAGCGACCGACATGCTTCCTTTAAACGCAAAATGAGTTTTTCACTTGTTGACTGACGGGAGCGAACAAAAGAAACGTCTGCACAGGAGATAAGCGCAAATGTGAACAATAATTGAGGCCCCTGAGGTCAGGGGGAAAACATTTCTTGCTTTGGCTTCCTTTCTGCTGCAATCATCATGAATTCAACTGCTAATTGTGCACCTTGCTTTAGTTTCTCTTCATGTTTTTCCATTACGAGAAAAAAGTCCGACTTTGTTCGAGAAAATGCTGAAATCATCCAAGAATACTCTCAGAGTTTTTATTGGACGTAAAAAATGAAATTTGGACGAACGTTTAACGTTTAACTCAGGCCACACCTCGGCCTGAGTCGATCGACGTAGGTTTAGTATTTTTAGGAGGGGGGTTTTTTCTAAAAAAAAAAACTGTGACTTTGAACTTGGAAGAGTTTGACATTTTTCTTTTAAACAAATCTTTATTCTTGTAAGAGTACAAGAAAAAAAAAACCCAGACTGTTTTTAGCAACCTTTTCTTATTCTCATTAGATTGACTTCTTTGAGAAAAAAAAATGTACTAATTCAATCTACGAAGCAACTGTATTCTTCTAAAATTACAGTTTTCCCCCAAAAAGTACTCTAAACTCCTCGAAGATTACGCCGTTATTTGCATAAAATTACAATTTATTCTTAACATACTCCAAAAATGATGACTTTACTCTCGCGAGACTACGACTTTATCTCAACGTTATTCTCATAACGTTTTTTCTGTTAAAATTCAACTTTATTCATATGAAATTATGATTTGTACATTTTGGTCTTTATTCTCACCAAATTTTGAATTCATGCTTGTACATTTTGGACTTTATTCTCATACAATTACAACTTTATTGTCACATAATTACTACTGTTCACTTACATTGTCACTTTATTCTCTCAAAAGTTCAATTTTTTTCTTTAAAGACAATACAAATGTAATCCTTTTTTGTTGATTTTCTTGAAAAAAAAAAAAAGAATATTCCCAGTTGATCATGATTTGTTCTTGAAAAATAATGAAAAGTGACTTCGTCCTGGTTAAATGAAGCCTTTATTTAAAGTCTATTCTATTCTCTTGAGGTTTTGTTTTGTTCCGACTTTCATGAACAAAACGACTTTATTCTCATAAATTACCCTGTTGTATTATAGATTCTATTTTTATATATAGATACTGTATGTATATAGTGTGAACCTGAGGCCTGTGGCCTGTGGGAACAGGAAGAGGAAGAGGAACAGGAACAGGAACAGGAAGAAATTTGCAAGTGGTTTTCCGTGGCGCTCGGGACCAGACGCGGCATATGTCCGAGGCGATGATAAAACATTGAAGCGCTCTCATCAGAGGTGAGGCCGCATGAAAAATGGAGCAGCTTTTTCCACTTTTAGCTCCTCGTCGACAAACAAAAATACCCCCAAAAAGGGTGTCACTCAGTGAAAGTTCAAATGTGGCCAAATTATAAGCAAATAGTCCAAGACCTCGGTGTAGAGAGCACCAGAAGATTGACATTTTCTTTTTCTTTGGCTTGATGTTATTAAGAATGTTTGAAAAATGAAGGGCGGCACGGTGGCCGACTGGTTAGAGCGTCAGCCTCACAGTTCTGAGGTGCGGGGTTCAATCCCCGTCCCCGCCTGTGTGGAGTTTGCATGTTCTCCCCGTGCCTGCGTGGGTTTTCTCCGGGCACTCCGGTTTCCTCCCACATCCCAAAAACATGCATGAATTGGAGACTCTAAATTGCCCGTAGGCATGACTGTGAGTGCGAATGGTTGTTTGTTTCGATGTGCCCTGTGATTGGCTGGCAACCAGTTCAGGGTGTACCCCGCCTCCTGCCCGATGACAGCTGGGATAGGCTCCAGCGCGCCCGCGACCCTAGTGAGGAGAAGCGGCTCAGAAAATGGATGGATGGATGAAAAATGAAGATTAAAATCCAGCACCGGTAATAAAGGTTTTCTGATGCTGACTCTGGAACGTATTAGTACACGTTATGTTCATTCTTATGGGGATTTGGTTGAAATTGAATGGAACTGGAATAGGAATATGTTTGACTTCCTCCCAATGTCTTATTCTTGCATATTGTACACTGGACAAAATATTACAGAAAAATGCATTTTTCTCAGAAAACAAATGGATTAATACGATCATTTTACTACAATAAAGTTGTATTGTTATGAGAGGAAAAAATGAGAAGCTAGTAAAATAACACCATTCCCAAAAAGTATATTCTCGTCAGATTTTTTGGGAATGAAAATTGAATTCACAAACATCAACATCCATAAAACACTGAATGAACGAATGTACTTTATTCTGCTGTTAATTTCTTTCAAAATTCCATTTTATACGATGATGACTTATTTCTAAATAATAATTAGAATTACAACATTTTCAAAAAGGCGAATCCCCGTAGAATTGTGACTTTATTCTCGTAAAATGTTCGATTTTTCAGTGTTGATGAGAAAGTAGGGGACCTATAAGTCAGCCTTGGGGGACACCATGTTTCAAATTCTACAGTAGCTCACTGATGAGCATTCACTCATTCCTTAAATTCTTCTGTGGGATTAATCAATATCAATCAATGAATCAATCTATCTATCTAAATGACAACTTTATACTTGTAAAATTACAACTTTTTCTACAACTAACCCTTCTTGAAGGATTTCAACATTATTCTTGTAAAGTTACAACTCTTACTTGAAAAATGACGACTTTTATCTCGTAGGTGGGATATTGAAAAAGTAAAATATCATTGAAATAAAATCTACATCAAGGCCAAAATGTGACTTTCCTGGATGTTCGGCAGCCTGCGTCCCACCCCACCAACCACAAACCAGCCTTGTGGCCCCCTGGTGGGCCGCCCACGAGCACGGGGCACCATGTGGACACTCGCTGTGATTCTCCTCCTTCACCTGCTGCTGCACGGACATGTTTTATAAATAAGCACATTAAATAGTCATATGTCAGCATCTGCACCCAAACGCAGACTGCTGACTTTTCCTACAGTCACAAGGACCAGCCAACTATTATGCAACAATTTTATGATTATCTCGTTAATTTGTATTCTTTGTTATGGTTTTAGAGGAGAATGCAAGAATGTGTTATTTGTGAGATTTATTTATTTATCAACCATTCGCTCACAATCTCATTCCAATGAGATTCTATCTAATTTATTAAAAAGTAGAGGATTTAAAAGTCAACCTTGTGGGATGCCACATTTCATTTTATACAATAGCTCACTGATAATCATTCACTTATTCCTAAATTTCCCTCGTGAGGTTAATAGTCTCTCTCTCTACTCTGCAGGATGTACTACTGTATCTATCTACCTACCTACCTACCTACCTACCACTCGGCCCTCAGATAGCACTTGAGTTACACGTAATGAAACTTCTCCCTTCTGCGCTGTCTTGTCACCCCAACATAGGAATAAAAGCTCGACATTGAATATTCATAGTTTTTTCATCATGTCACGTGACAGACACTTTGCATAAAATGTGCATGAATGCGAGAATGTGTGGGTGGTGCTTAGTGACCACCACGTGACAAAGTCCATGTGCTCTCATTCTCCAAAAGTACAGTGGCAGATGTGGTCCAGGGGCTCGCTCAGTTAGCACTGTACTGATTTTCATTGCTTTGTTTTAGATTGATGGCGTCATAGTCTCTAATTATGACTTTACAGACTTAGACAATCGGTCACGTCTAGTTGAGTCAGGCCATTATGACTCTGTGGCTGCATCTGTCGGGGAAGTTTCTCATTAATACTGTTAATTGAGATTAGACAGTCCAATATGATATATCGATTGACATTTTCGATGCATCACATACTTTGGGAAGGGACGGTTTCTTTCCCCAGAATGCACTTCGTAGGATTAAGAATATAGAGTTATATCCTGCGTGCAATTTAACAGTGTTTATTATTGCCGCTTACAGGGATGCGTAATAACGAGAGCGGTTTCTCCATCCTGCAGTTGACCAACTCCAGGTCCAGAGGCTAGATGCAGCCCACTACATCATTTTGTGGCTAAAGCAAATCATGTCTTCATAAAATCTGTACCAAAACTGCAAATGATCTTAACTTTTCATTGATATATTGCAATGTTATATATATTTTTTTTTAAATACATCTGACAAACTATTTTCATTCGCATCCGATTTCAAAACTATTTCGCCATAAATTTGTTTGTGATGAGGCAATGAAACAATTTGATGGTTTGTCAGTATTAAAGCAGAACTCCAATGTGGCCCGCGGCAAAAACGAGTTTGACACCCTTGATGGTACTGTAGACCACTGCAAACTACAACCACTAATTACACTAATTGAGCATTAGTTTTGCAAAAGTATATTTATACTTGTATTTAGCTATAGCTCTTGTGTTGCATTGATATTACAAATCAGAGAAAATGAAAAGGAGAGAGGCAAAACATGGCTTTTAAATGACTGCTTTATTCCTCAAAGCAGTGAAATATGAAAAAGCAAAATTATTGCAATAAAAACGTTGAAAATAAAAATTCCATGTTCTAATAGGTGTGTCTGCAGAGTGAGGAGACCACCAGCACAAGACATCTATTCAAGTTGAGTGTCTGGTATTACATAGGAATAAATACATCACAGGCAAGATGCGAAGGGTTGAAACTTTGAATCCGGACAGAAGGCGTGGGGCGCGGTGTCGTCACTCTGCAGCGCCTCCTTGTGGCAACAACGCTTAACGACAGCAGTAGATATCCGTGACGCTCGTCTTATCTGTCCGGTCTCATCATGCCCGGCCTGACTGGCATCATCATGGGTCGAGGGTGACGCATCATGTGAGGCGGTCCCGGCATCATCTGCATGGGCGCTCCCATGGGTGGCCGCATTCCTGCTCGTGGAGACGAAGGCAGGCGTAAGTGAGACTTCAAATCGTTTGAACGCCTGCTTAATTTTATGAAACTAAAGCTCGTACCGGGTCCGCCAGGCATCATTCCATGAGGCGGGGGCCCCATCATGGGCATCATGGGAGGACCGGCCATGGGCGGCGTGGGCAGCATACCTGGACGTGGAGGACCCCCTGTGTCAAACCGAGACATTTTAGTTTGACGTGTTTCTTGAGTGCCACTGGAGGGGACTCCATTAACTCAATCACTGCCAGCCTTCCCACTTATCATGGCTATTTGACTGCTCAAGCCATCAATGCCACTCAATGAATTAAAGGGGCTGAAGAGGTTTTTACCTCAGCTCTACAGGTGGCGCCAGAGGTTACACTAGTCATTTTATTGTATTTTTTTGTCCACATGGGGTCACCATCCTCACATTGTACAAAGTAGCATCTTTGACTTTGAATGAGAGCAGCTTTGTTAAAGACGGGGACTGGCCTGCAACGTGTGCCTCCGCATAGGAGTGAGGAGTTGGCTGTTGTTAGCCCATCTGCGCGTTGCGCAGCAGCTCATGTACAAATGTATTACGCGGTTCTTTTATGACTCTTTGCTCAATGAAGCGATTGAAAGCGCACCGGTGGCTGGGGAGCATTACAATACGTTCTAACCAGCAGTAGTAGGATATATTCAATTAGCTAACATCGAAATGACCTGGATGAATGAGAATATTCACTGGAAACTTAAAAGGTAACTGAAACTAATGTTCACGGGCTGTACTTATTTGTGACATGTCTTCATTGGAGCGGTGGTGGCGGCGGTAGACTGCGAGTCCGCCCAAGTGCTGTCAACACGGCACAGCTACAAACAACCAATGAAAACATGTTTTGTTACATTGTGTTGCTCAGTTGGCTAGCAGGGCTGTCCACAAAATCTGTATTTTTTCCATACTTTGTTTGACAGAAGAAAAAAACCCTTTCACGGTTACTTGGTTTGAATAAACCAAGTGTGATGTGTCAAATTGTTCATTCCATGCTGACTTACCAGGAGGGGGGGCACCTGCAAATGGCGTGGGGGGGATTTTTCCTTGCTGAAAAGCAGCAGCTGTTGAAAAAGAAAAAAAAAATATATTGATATGCAGCACCTCATGAAATATTTGTTACAAATTCCCTAAAACTCCAATTTTCTTACTGGTTTTATCGATCAAGCTCTGGGCCTGCTCCTCCATCCATTTCTGGTAGTAGTCCTTGACATTTTCTTTGTGTTTTCTCCCGCTGCAGTGGGTTTTCCTCACCGACGGCTGAAGAATCAGAGCAAGGGGAAATGGATTGAACAGATGTACGCGTCATCGTTTGCGATGGGCACCGTGACGCCGTGCTTACCGAATCGTGTGTCAGGTAGGTGTCGCAGTAATCACAGTAAAACCTGTAGATCGAGATTACAAAGAAATAACATTCACTTTTATCACTGTTCACAGCACATTTGTGTATATTTTTCCTGATATACTAGTCTTACATCATACCCAATGTATACTGCTCAAACCCTGTTGTTGTTGTTGTTTTAGGCTACAATAATTGCCTTGAAAAAGCATTTACACACAGTGAAGATCATTTTGTGCCAATTCCTACATGTTGTGTTACTCTAACTGGCTACAAGTTTGTTCAATTAAAATAACGCAGCGTGATATAAATATGTTCCACAATGAGTATTTTTTGGTTCGATATTCTCTCTCTCTCTCTCAATCGTATGTACTTACGAAGGAAGGCGACGAGCGTCTGGTCCCGTCTAAATACAAATCTAGAATATACCAGTTATTCCCACCAGGTTTTAAATCTACTCATAACATCCACCTACTAACGAGATATTTATGGCTTAATAATAACTGAGCAATAATAATAATAATATAATGTCCAAAATAGTCTCAAAAATTCCCTTCGCAAAGAGTTTCGCTGCAGAAATTAGACGGAGCCGGAACAAAGCTTGCTGTGCCTTCAATAGAAACGCGGTCGATTCATACTGTCATATGCTAACTTCACATCCACTACTAATACATATACAGGTTTGTTTCATTGCTCGCAAGTTTCGGAGTAAATGTTTAGGGACCACAAACAAAGACTACATCGACTTACTTCGGCATGTTTCAAGGGAGACTGCGTCCGAAAGCGCCACTCCAGTGTTCCCAATAAAGGTTCCCACCAGAAATGTGTCTTGTCCACGAAATGTTCCGATTAGAAAGCCGCGGCAGGAACGTTATGTTTAACGCAAACGTTCCGACATACTGCTTGCATTTAGAGAATTAGCATGTTTTTTAATTACAAAAAAAATAAATCCATGAAAGTGACAAATTAAAAAATATATATTTTGCACAAGTAGGACGAATTTTTGAATCCATCCCCATACCAATTTCCGAAACAGTTTAAATGGAGGGAAATTAACATGATAAAATGGCTGTCCGTATGGATTTCGCTTTGAAGGGAGGTCCAAAATGATGGAAATTAGACCTGGTTGCTGGAGACTGCTGATTAACTCTTTCACACACTAAACAAACGACATAAATTGTAATGCCCCCCCCACACGTGTCAGGTGTTCCACTGCAAAAAGAACAACTTGCCACCTCGAGTGATGAGCCAATCGCAGGAGGGTTCCAAATAGCAACAGATGACGTCACGAGCCACGACGTGATTGGCGCAGGTGACGCACTGGGCTGTTGCAACGTCAAACTTCGTCCCCCTTGTCGTGCCATGCGCATTGACGCTTGTTGTTGTGGCGCTGGAGCAGCTTGTTATGGCTAGACGACGAGGCCCCGGACCCGACTGAGAGAGCGAGAGAGAGGCTTCCCCGCCACCCCACCCTCCTCCCCTCCTCTCCCGGCCACCCTCATGGAGGGCACGGACATGGACGTGGACGCGGAGCTCATGCAGAAGTTCAGCTGCATGGGCACCACGGACAAGGACGTCCTCATCACGGAGTTCCAGAGGCTGCTGGGCTTCCAACTCAACCCCGCCGGCTGCGCCTTCTTCCTGGACATGACCAACTGGTGAGTCCGGGGAGGAGGAGTAGGAGGAGGAGGAGAAGGGCCCCCCTGCCGCGGGTGTGTTGTGTTGTCACGGGACGACGGCGAGTTAGCCGCATAAATTAGCCGCTTGGCTCACGTCGACATGCTAATAAAATGGAGTCGAGACACAGCGCTGAGTTAGTTTCGGTTTATTTCACGGCTCGTACGCTGAAAATGACCCGCAGGCGACGTAAAAGAAGCACACTGAGCACGTTAAACGGACTTTTAAAGGTTGACGCTCGCCGAGTGGGTTAATTAAAACCCTGCGAGCCGTCGTCCGCTTGAGCTAGCCCGCGCTCAGGCTACCACTCGCTTGACGTTACGTCAGACACGTAATGTACGTGCGGTGACGTCATCGGTCGTGACTGATGCGAGGGCGGAAATAAAACAAAAATCCAGCAAACATTCCCTTTACATTTCGTGTCACAAATAAAGTCAAACAATGTGTACCTAATATATACCTATGTAACACGTATATCTCCACATTTCTTCACATCGATAACAAATGTAACTTCTGCAAAACAACCTGGAAGTGTAACTCATTTGTTTTATTTACTTGAAAACTACATAAAACTGAAGGGAAGAACATTATCTTCACATCCATAAGTGTAAATTTCAAGTCACTTCCACTGTTAGTTTTTTTTTATTGAAGTAGATTATTATTTTAGATCCCTCAAATTGGTCAAAAACAAAAAAAAATGGAGGGTTTAGTGTACATTTATTCAGAGGTTTTCAAACAATAAATGTCACAGAAATGTAATTGAAATAAGGGTTTCAAGACGGTTAGGTTTTCAAATTAGGGTTTTCAGTCAGGGTTTCAAATGATTTGTTATCTATTAAATTCATTATAAATCACCTGAGACTCTGCTGTAATTAGGGTTTGAAGCCTCGGTTAGGTTTTAAAATTAGGGTTTCAAGCCAGGGTTAGCGTTTCAAAGTGTGGTTTTAAAACAGGATTAGGGTTTGAAAGTAGGGTTTTTTGATAGGGTTAACAAATGAGGATGGCAAGTCTGGATTAGGGTTTAAAATTAGGGTTTCAAAGGTTTACTACCTTTCAAATCTAACAGTGAAGCATCAAATCCCTGCTAGCGTTAGCATCATCCTCACATCTTCCATCTCCCCCCCCCCACCAGGAACCTTCAGGCTGCCATCGGCGCTTATTACGACTTTGAGAGTCCCAGCATCAACACGCCGTCCATGTCGTTCGTGGAAGACGTGACGATCGGCGAGGGCGAGTCGGTGCCGCCCGACACGCCCTTCACGAAGACCTGGAGGATACAGAACTCGGGTACGCCTCGCCGTGGTCATGCTCGCGTGGCAAGCTGAGTCGTTTTTCACCGTGACCTCGCATCTACTTCCGGGCGGCCAAATACGTTCGTAAACATCCATCCATCCATTTTCTGTCGCGCTTCTCCTCACGGGGGTCGCGGGCGTGCCGGAGCCTATACCAGCTATCATCGGGCAGGAGGCGGGGTCCACCCTGAACTGGTTGCCAGCCAATCGCAGGGCACATACAAACAAACAACCATTCGCCCAAAAAATCTGACATCGAATAAGTCCACTCCATTCGTTGCCGCTACACTGCGTCCATTTGACACACTGACGAATCATCTTGTGTGTTGGAAAGAAAGAAAGAAAGAAAGAAAGAAAGAAAGAAAGAGGTCTTTCTTCACAATAATCTGTCATTGTGTTAATTGAAATTTCATGGATCAAACGTACTAGTGGTATCGGTACTCGGTATTGGTGAGTACTCAAGAGTAATACTCGTACTGTTATCGGTCTAAAAAAGTAAGTGGTATCGAACATCCCTAATACATACGTGTGTACTCGAAGAAGACAAAACGCTCAATAACCCGCAGTAATATTAGTCATTTTTCGCAGAGGATATAGAATACTGTAAATGCCTGTGTGTAACGTAACAATACTGTTGTTTTTAATATTGTCTGTCTACATGTGGTGCTGCATCGTTTGCATTCAAATGTCTGTTGCTGAAAGGGCTATTTTATTTTTTTAAGAATTGTTCCCTAGCTGCTGCTTGCTGGGAAATTCGCTGGCACGCACCATCTCGTGCTCCCAACTAAACCTTTTGGCACGTATCTGGGGGCGCAACCCCAAACTCAACAATTGTTGTGGTTTTTAATTGAAGTGAAGCGGGAGTCACTCACTGCGAGTGACCCGGCACCTCACGTTTGCAAACATTCTGAAAAGGTCTCCCCTCGCTGCTGCAGGCGCAGAGGCGTGGCCCGCGGGCGTGTGCCTCAAGTACATCGGCGGCGACCAGTTCGGCCACGTCAACACGGTGATGGTGAAGTCTCTGGAGCCCCGGGAAGTGGCCGACGTCAGCGTGCAGATGAGAAGCCCCGCCTCGCCCGGCATGTACCAGGGCCAGTGGAGGATGTGTACCGCCGGCGGCTTGTTCTACGGAGGTACGGCGCAGTGGGAAGGCATTTCCAAATAAATGAGCCATTATTCATTCATTCATTCATTCATTCATTCATTGTTTTTGTAATATAAAGTGACCCAAGAAAAAGTTCTTTCACAATTCCAGGTTTTGGGTTCAAGCCTGTATTATGTTTCAAACGAGGGTCGGGGTTTGAAATGAGGGTTTTTCAACTTGGGTTACGGTTTCAAGCAATGGTTAGGGTTTAAAAATGACAGTTTCGAGCCAGGGCCAGGGTTTGAAAGTAGGCTCTCAATCTAGAATTGGGGATTCAAGCCAGAGTTAGGCTTTCAACTTTGGGTTATAATTGAGACCTTAGTAAACCTTGTGGAATATTTCAGATTTCCCAGAATTCTTGAGTGTTGAGCGTTAGCAGCTCTACACAATACTTGCTAAGTAATAACCTGGTTGGGACTAGTGTCATCATATAAATGGCATAACGACATGCAAAGTGAAACGCGTGTGCCCGTCGTTTGTGGCCAGACGTGATCTGGGTGATCCTGAGCGTGGAGGTGGGCGGCCTCCTGGGCGTCACGCAGCAGCTGTCGTCCTTCGAGACAGAGTTCAACACGCAGCCCCAGCGTGACGTGCAAGACGACTTCAACCCGTTCGCCTCGCCGCACAAGAACAAGCGAGACGCCGACCGCGGCGGCGAAGGCAATGGCGAGAACACGGCGTCTCATAATGCCGCCAACAGGGCGTCAAACGGCCTGCGGGCCAATCTGACGCCGGTGACGCGCGGACAGGTACGCTCTTTGAAACATATTTAGTGGTTTTACAGTTTATTCCCAATACAGGATACTACTTTTTCTCAACAATATGAATTTTTCTTAAAAACACATTTTTTTAAATATCCTCATTTCTCAAAAATTCATTTTTTTGTGAAAATAACTTTTTCTTTTTTCCTAAATGTGACCTGTGAAAGTTTTTTTTCTCTAAAATGTGACTTTCCTCCAAATATACAACGTTTTTTTTGAAAAAATATTTGTTTTCGAAAATAAAAAAAAATACTTTTTCTTGAAAATTTTTCAAAGATATGTGGCTTTTTTCTTGAAAATAAACACATTTTTCTTGGAAACGTACTTTCTGGAAAATATATGAAAAAAATAACGTTTTTGTCAAAAGTACAACTTTTTCTTAGTCTGTTTTTAGTTTTTTTTCTCACAGAAATGTACAACTTTTTTATTCTCAAAAATATGCAGCTTGAGTCTACAAAGTAAAATGTTTTACAAATTAAAATGTTATTTCTCCAAAATACTTTCTTTTTTTGTAAAAAAAAAACAAAAAACAATACCCTAGTCCTTCTCAAATATATACGTCGTTTTTCCTCAAAATGTAAGCCTTTCTTTATTTCTCTAGAAACAAGTCTGTAAACACCATGACGCCCTTGGGATCTGGAACGGATTAATGGCATTTCCATTCATCTCAATGGGGAAAGATGATTTGAGATTGCGACTGTTTTTATCTTTTCACTTTTTTCCCCAGGGTGTTCATGGACCGTATCCCTTTGGACAGAGCTAGAATGGCCCTCACCTCTCGGAGTCCTCAAAGGGGAGCGTGGACGAACTGTTGTTTTCTAACGACTCTCCACAACGCCCCCTTGGCACGCGGACGGCGGCGGCGGCGGCGGCGGCGACCAAACGTCTCGCCCGCATGTGCGAACGCTTCTTTCAGAATTTCTTTTGTTTGTTTTGTTTTTCTTCAAGCATCCGGGTCATCCGCTCACCACACACTCTGGCCGTCGCCCGGACGTCTTGACAAGACGTCGGCCTTAAAAAGTCCGCACGTTCGTTCACCTGGATTCCCCTCGTGCTCGCGTATCCGATTACTTCAAGGCTTACCTTCCTTCCATCTTTCTGGGCGGCAATTGCGTCTCAAACACCCGCGTAGACAAACTCTCCCAAAGACAACAGCCACACGGGGGCCCTGCTGTGACTTCACGGGATAGAGTGAGTGAGTGAGTGAGTGAGTGTGTGTTTGTGTTTGTTTTTAGGGTGGGCTTTCAAAAGCGTGCAGAAGTAATGAGAAAGGGTTGAATAAGCCATGAGGAAAAAGTCTATTTTGCCCCGTGAGTGGTTGTATTTTTCCACGTCTGTGTGTTTTAGCTCTGTGTTTGCGTGTGTTGCATTCAATTGACAAAGAAAAGGGAGTGTGCTTGTGATTGTTTACCATTTGAAGATTGCCCCAAACCCACTCATGAATCATCCACATTATTTATTTGTATTCTGGGTCAGCAGGTGGTGCTAGAAATCAAACTCAAATCTCAAGTGTGTGTGTGCGCGCGTGCGTGCGTTGCAATGAATCCAAGGAAAAGGTGACGCTGATTCCGCTTTGATGGAGAATTGGGCACTGATGTTCTTTTCCTGCTGTTTGCACAAACAAAGAAATCCGATGAATTTTGTTGTTCAATTTTTTTCTTTTCTTTTTTTTGGGGGGGTGGGGGGGCTTGTTGTGGAACCTGGCGCATCTTCATCATCTTCCGTCATTCCCCCAACCCCGAATAAGGTTTGTTTTGTTCACAGCTTTGAGTTGAAACACGCACCAAATGGTTTTTCATGGAAGCGATTTTTATCATCAGTATGTCAGCCAGAGGCTTTGAAAGTGTATTTTTGAATGGAGAATAAAATGGGAAAAGTCGGCATGGTGCTGTGAGAGGATGTTCCTCGAGTTTCCTGATTGTCTCCTAGCGTCATTTTTTTACTTATTTACTTCCATTTTAAACATCATCATGTTTGGGAGTTAAAGAAATGTGTATTAAAATGACTAATGCATCTCAAATGATATTCAGAACGCAGCAAACAAAAAAATGTAAAACCTTTCATGTAAAATAGTACACATAAAAGATTTCTAAAAAAATTGCCTTTATTCCCTGCATATATATGATTTATTTTCTCCCAAATATAAATCAATTTTGAAAGTGTATATATATATTTTTTTCTTGAAAATATACAAAAAAAGTTATCTGAACTATACAACTTTTTTTCTTTTAAAAAAAGTCAATGTTTTTCTCCCAAAATATACTAGTTACTTTGAAAGTCTAAAAAATATATATTTTTAGTCTCAAATATATGTGGCATTTCCCTTGAAAACATCCAAAATTGAAAAATATGAAACATATTTTTGATATCACAAAAATCTGACATAGGGACAGGGGTGTGTAGACTTTTTATATCAACTGTCTATGGCTGTTTTTCTTAAACTATACAACTTTTTGAGGGGGGGTGGGGTAAAAACATTATTCTCAAAATATACAGCTTCCTGGAAATATGACTTTTTCCTTGAAAATGTCACGCCCCATTTTTATTCAACCTTTCTTGAAATTTTTTTTTCCTCCCCTCAAATGTATTTCTCTGACCGCTTTGACTATTTTGTTGGAAAATATATATTTTTCAAAAATATACAACTTAAAAATGTATGACTTTTTATACGTAATATACAGTATATAATATAATAATCAATTATAAATAATTTAGCGTTTTAACAACAGTGTCATTTAAAATGATCTTTTTCAAATGTGAGAATACAGCACTTTTATATACTTTATATAATATCATTTGCTTATGTAAGTGTACCTAACGATGTTGCCAGTGCGTGTATAGATGACATTAGGCAGAAAACAATCCATTCATAAGGTGTTTAATCTAAAAGGTGTGGCTGGATACACACACGTGTACAAATATTGACTTGAAAAAAAAAAAAGTAATACCGAAGATTCAGTGCTATCGTATCTGCCTCACAGCTTTCATCGGTACTCAGTCGCCCCGCTCTCTGTGTTTGACAACTGCTGTCAAGTCAAACAGACGCCACAAAGCGTATCACACAAAAATATCACAATTGAAAAAAAAATATCTATCGGGTGGGGGGGGGGGGGGTGAAATTGTGGTGACGGTGTCATGAAAAACGGGTTTCTCCTGGCGGCCAACTGAAATGTGTTATTTAGAAATCACTGATCTTAATCTCAACTCACACACACACACACACACAACTTAGATGAGTTTTGACAAATTGAAAAAAAAAAAAAAAAAAAAGGAAGGGTGGGGGGGGGGGGGGAAACATTGGTCGTAAGGTTCTTGTATTTTTGTTCTGTCAGTTGAATGGAAAGGTTTCCTTAAGTTCGTGAGAGTGCACTGAGGGGTCAACGTGACAGGAAGGAAGTGCCATCTGCTTGATGGAAGAGCTCCACTTGGCAGCGTGGCGGGAATATGATTATGTGGCTTTCACCAACCAGGAAGGAGGGAACGCCGCGGGCATCATAAACGACAAGAAGCAGTGCCAAAAAGCGGCCAGTAAAGACGATTTGATGTGGAAGCAGAAAATGCTGCAATGTGTGTCAGATGATTGTGGACTGAAGAGACTTATGGCCCTCGTTCAATTTTTACAAATAAAGGTTTTTGGTTTTTTTTTCTTGAAAATATGACTTTTGCCTATATATTATGTGAATTTTCTTTGTCGAAAATATGCATTTTTCTCAAGGAAAAACTTTTTTCCCTAAAAAAAAAAAAAAAAAAAAAAAGCACATTGTACTTGGAAATGTGCATCTTTTTCTCCAAAATTTTAATTTTGGGCCTAACCCTTGAAAATTGAACATATGTATTCTCAGAAAATCTATACAAAATGTGACTTCTTCATCAAAAATAATGAAAATGATATACTGTAGATATGACTTTTTTTTCTCTATAAAAACTGAAAATCTCAAACAATTCTCCAAAACATAAAATATTTGTTCTTAAAAGTTGAAAAACAATGGAATCATGTTCCTTTTTAATGTATTTTTTCCCAAAATCGGTTTCTCAAAAATGAAAAAAACCAATTCCACAAATCTACAAATTTCCTTGAAATTTCTTTCTGAAAATATACAAGTTTTGCTCTGAGTAATAATCCACTTTTACAAAACATTTTAAGTGTATTATTTTTTTATTTTTGAAAATGTCTTTTTTTTTTTTTTCCCCTTTAACATGTAAAACCTTTCTAAAGAAATGATACAGCATTCAAGCAACCAGGTTTTCCTCATCGTTTTGAGCAATTGGTCATTTGGCAATAGCTTACAGCAACATCTCGCACTGTCGACGAAGTCGTTCATTTCTGGAACGCCGAACTTATTGCAAAATTTGGCATTATGAACTAAACTAGCTCCTTTAAAAATGTGTGAACTCAACTTTTTAGTCTTTCGCTTTTCCAACACTGCAAGTACGCTGTTGCGTGTGATGTTGCATTTGGGACGTGAACATGTAACGATGTGTTGGGCGTCCCGCAGTGGAATTCAGCATCACGTCACCTTTGACCTCACGCAAAATCACCATCGCCTTAGGCCAAAGAATGTTTGTTGACCGCCGCGGGGCAACCTTGTTGACACAGGGGCCACCTGCACATGCTCATGACTCACGCGCGTTGACATGGCGTCTGTTAGCTCGTATTAGCTGGCCGGCGCTCAGGCGTGACGTTGTTGATCGGCATCCAAAAGAAAGTTCACACGCCGCTCAAAGAAACTGCCATGCAAATGACTAAAGCCCAAAGCTAACATGCTATCTTGCCAATCCCTCTGCCATTTTCTATAACATTTTGATTCATGTCCACTGTCTTCTGTCAGAAAATACATGCAAATATATTTGGGTGTTTTATAGAAGCGTGTAACACCTGTTGTATTATTTGTGTTTGTTCCTAGGCAGAGTTCATCTTTGTTGCTGCACCGCTACCTGTTGCTAGGCAGAATTTGTGAATCAGTTGTGCGCCTCAAAGCCCATTTATAAAAATGGGTAATATGCGACACGGTAAGGATAATTTCACGGATTAACAATCAGCAAGTTTTAGTCATTTCAACCTTTTCCCCCCCTCAAAAACCTTTAACTTGTTTTCTCAAAAGCATTCGACCCCCCCCCCCCCCCCACACACACACACACAAAATATATTTATTTATTTTATTTTTTTATAAAAAAAAAAAAAAAAAAAGATTTTTTTTCTCAAATATTTAATGGTATAACTTGATAATATAAAAACACATTAATGGTGTAAAAAGTTGATTTATCTTTTTTGTATCACAAGAAACATGGCACTCAAACAGGGGTGTGTAGACTTTTTATAGCCACTGTTCTGACAGCCTAGAAAACAAGCTCACTTTCATCCAGTGGGGTTAACGAGCTGTATGATGAGGCCTGAGCTGATGTGCGCGCACACGCACACACGTAGGCACACACAGACGCGCACACACGCCAGCTTGCGTGCGTAGATAAACAAGGCGCCCCTATAAATTGGAATAGCTGTCAATGGAGGTGGAATTCCTCCGCTGTCGCAGGTGCTTTGACTCCAGACAAGTGTGCAGTTGGCCTTCAGGCTGACACTCTCAACTTAACTCATATTATTAATGCAGTATTATTCTATTCCTATCTTGAAGTCGACACTTGAGTTTTTTTTTGGGTTCCCACCGCCACCCCCACCCCCCCCCCCCCCCCGATGCACCCCCGTCCCAAAGCAGCGGCCGGCCGTCCCCTCAGGTGGTCGCACTTCATCCCGGCTTAAAGCCGCCGAGAGCATCACTTCATCGTGCGACCGTCAACAGCTTCGTTTGTACAATCTCAACCAAGGTAAGAGGTCGCCCACTCGTCTTGAGTGCCTTCGTACTGATACAAAAATCATAGTCATATTTTATACGAATTTTATTTTATTGCAAAATATGAGCTCTTGTTAGCTCTATTTTAAGAGGCTCAAAACTATTTGGAGAAGGGGCATACGCATTTTATTCAGTTGTAGTTATCTATGATTTTAAGATGTTTCCCAAAAAGGGGGAATTTTATTATCTCCAAATATTGATTTCAATGTTTTCCTTTTTCATTTCATTGCATTGTAGTGGACTGCAAAATATGGCTTTTGAAGCTCCATTTGTAAAGGCTCCAAACTAGTTGGATAAAGTGACATAAGTAGTTTTATTGGACTTGAAAGTTTTATTAATATTTCCTGTTGTTTCAGAAAAATTCAACAATGTACAATCTCAAAATATAACATTTTTTCTGTCTTAGTTAATTTTTTTATTTTGGAAAATATGATATTTTGTGATTTTGAAAGACAGTATTTCTTTTTTTCTCCTTTATTTTGAATTGAATCCAACTTTTTCAGACCATGACACTTTGTAAACTCTTTTTCAGGGGCTCGAAGCTAAAGAAAATATGTCACTTTCTAATCTCAAAATATGTATCTTATTATTTCATTTTATTGGATAAGCGGTTTGGAAAATGAATGAATGAAAAAATAATATGGCATTTTGTAAGCCAGGGGCTCCAAACTAGTTGGGCAAAGTGATGTTATTCATTTTGTTTACCGTAATCTTATTTCATACAATATTGAATTTTAAGAGGTTTTACATAAATATATGGCATTTTCTAACCTTAAAAGTATTTCATTTAGGGTTAAGGTTATTATTTTTTTATTTTATTTGAATTCTTTTCTACTTTTTCGGGTTTTATTTTAGCTGTACATCTCGACAAAAAAAAAACTGATCACTATTGTGTATTTCATTAAAAAAAAAAAAACGATTGTAGAATGAAATGCCATATGCATTTTCATCATCCCATATGAACTTCACAATTAGGAATGTCTAATTTCAAATTGCCTTGCATTTGTGCTCAGTACAAATGTGACATGTAAACAGGAGTTCAGAACATTCAGAGAATGAAAGTATTTCCAAACCAAGATATCGATCGATTATGCAGAGTTGAAGGGATTGATGTGCGAACAAAGTGTGACGACCCCCCCCCCCCGTGTTAATGACTTTCCACGGTCAAGACAAAAAGACACCCACATAGCAAACATTGACGCCTCGCTGTACACACTCAAACATCTCACTCACGCACACACCTGCTTTTTTGTTGGCCGATTGGGTCACTTTGGGGAAGATGTCCCATTTTTTCCTACTCATTAACTTCCATCGCAACACTTGGCTGTCGCACCGTTGCATCGATGATGAACGATGAACAAGCAGGCTCGTTTTCAGCTCGACGAGTTGAGTCTCTCTGCGGAGGGAGATTTTTTGGTTTTTCGGCCGCATTCGCCGCGAATCCCACTTGGACATGACAACATCAAACAATTCTCTAAAATCAATGAGGATCTCCACCGCTGTTTGACTTGAACTCTATTTCTATATATATATATATATATATATATTTTTTTTTCATTTACAGAGGTTTAAAAAAAAAGTAAGATTTTGATCTTATTTTGACAAAGTAAGGAGTAGAAAGTACAGATATATGTTTTCAAATGGACATGATCGAAATCAAAAGTAAGGTGAAATCAACTTAAGTGTCGTAAGAAAGTACGTGTGCTTGGATACTGCCCGCCTGCAGCCTGGGAACCCAAGTTGCGCGGTGGATACGGACCGATGTCAGCCTTCTCTCTCTCGGGGCCTACGCGGTGGATTTTGAAAGCGGTCTCGGGGGCCCCCTTCGGCTTCGGCAATTGCCTACTTTGCGGCATCTCTGACCGCCGGCGACCCACCGAGCGGCGCTTTTTGTTTTGTTTTGTTTTGTTTCTTCCTCTCCTTAAAGTTCATTTTGGAGCAGGCGGGTAAATGCCGTAGCGAGAAATCGAATCCCGCACGGCGAACAAAAGCCGGCCTCGCGCCGCGGCCGTCTTCCCGCTCAATGGGAGCACGTATGCGGAAGCGATGCGCTTCCCACGGCGGGGAGTCTGACTTTGCCGAGCGAATGGAGTCTAATGCTCCTGAAATGAATATCAGCTTCTTGACCAAACTCATTTAGAGATCAGTCGGGGATTTAAGCAGCCCAAATCCCCTGCCCCACCGCCACCTTTTCCCAGTGCCTCCAGAAGTTAATATGGCGAAATTTGCTTTGCTAATGGGCTTAGCGCAAGCTGGCGCAGAGCAGCGTTGACACGCAGCAGCGGGCTGCGCAGAAAGACTAAAGTGTGGCTTAGAGGCAACACAAAAGGAGATAAAAGGAAGATGAGGAGGAGAATTTCCAGCTCCCAATCTTTCAATCACACACACACAGCTTTTTTGTGTTTTGCTTTTTTTGTGTGTGTTGCGGGAGACTGGAGCGATAACTTCATTCAAGTTTGGGGAGATGAGCACTGAAAAGAAAGGAAAGGCTCACTTTCATTGCGGGGATCAGCAACAACAAAACCAAAACAAATCAAGAAATAAAAGAGTAGACAGACTGACCGACTGAACGACTCACTGGTTAACTGACTAACTGAAAAGTGACTGCGAGACTGCATGGCTAACCGACCCTAACCGACGAACTGACTGACCAGGTGTCCGAGTGGCAAACAATCTAACAGACGGATTGGCTGACGAACTGAATAACAACCTAACAAACTAATGAACTGACCAAATGAGCAAACAACGGCCTGACTAACTTACAGTATTTATTGAGTGACGGACTAACCCATTAACTGATTGACCAGCTGACTGGCTAACTAACTGAAAACTAACGAACTAACTAACTAAATGAGTGACTGACTGACTGACTGAGTCACCTGAGTAAATGAATTAGTGATTCCTAATAGACAAGCGAATCAACTGACTTGGCTGACTGGCCACGAAACCAAGCAACCGGACGACTTTTTGACTGAGCGACTGACTGACTGACTTCGTGGCTAACTAACTAACTGACTGACTGACTGACTGACTCACTCACTTACTGACTTACCGACTAACCGCAGTAATTAACTGCATGACTTCTTCCTAACTAACTGAGAAACGAATTAAGGCACCGATCGACTAGCCGGCCGATTAACCGACAGACCAAAAGAAACAAATAACTAAATAAGTGGCTGACCGACTGATCGACGAACTTATTTATTGACTAACCAACTGACCGAATGATGAAGTGACTGATAGACTCGGTGACTAATTAGCGGACTGAATGACGAACTGACTGAGCGGCAACCAACGGACTAACTAGCTAACTAACTAACAAACCGACTGAATGACGAACTAACCCTTTCCCTTATGAGTTTGAAGATGAAAAGATGAGACACTGCATTGTCTGACTTGCTTTACCTGCACGACCGGCATATACCAATTATTTGATCGGCCGACGGGGCAGTAGGGGATTGCGCCCTATGAATTCTGCCCAGCGACAAGTGGCCGTGCAAATGCGACATGACCAAGAAATCTAAAGCTCCGCATACAGTAGTTGAAGTATTATCATGGATTATGTGGAGTGGGCTTTGAGTACATTTAAAACCACAGCCGGTTAGCTTGAACGTCTTCCGGAGCCAGACGGGCGGGCTCGAGGATTCCCGAATATTTAATCGCGACTTTAACTCCCGTGAAGACGGAGACAAACAGAGCGCATGTGTTCTTCGAGCCATCTCTTTATAGCTGATAAGCCGCCGGCCGAGCGCCTTCTCGTATGCCACCTGCGTCGGGTACACATGGCGACGGCCGTCGCCCTGAGATTACAACACTCGCGCCGCAGCTGAGGTCCATAAAAGAACACTTACGACGGCTGCGCTGCTGTCATAAAAGAAGAAGAAGAAGAAGAAGAAGAAGAAGGATAAGAAAAAAACCCAAACAGGGCAACCTCGGTTTGATTTCTCACCTTCCAGCGCATTACGCGAGCCGGGTTTGATTCCCAAAAACTCCAGCTGACAAGCGGAGCCACAAGGCCGCGGTGGCGACGGCGCCTTGAAAGTCAAGCGGCTGAAGCGGGTCGGGACGCCACCGTTCTGGACCGTTGAGCCACAAATTTAGCCCCGTCCCGTTTGCCCCGCGCCCGCCTCTAGCGACACGGCAGGGTTCTTCGTCATTTTGGCTCTCGCCTCAAGTCGCAATGGAGCTCTCGATTGGACGACGGGCTCCCGCGGTTTCGCTGCCGGATCGCCACAACAAACCGCGACGGCGCCTATTTAGGAATAAAACAACATTTGAAAACTTTTCAGCGACCGAAACCACACGCAAGGATCTTTTTGTAAGTTGTCGATCTTGGAAACCCGACATGAAATAGTCGTGCTGCTTTTTTCCCCAATAACGAAGAGTGGCGAGTACTGAGACTGCTCTACGTACGGCGAGCAAATCCTTCATTACATGAAACATGGAATTTCGTAAAATAATATAAGCAATTATTACAAATAGTCAAAGATAATCATTATTTCTAATAACAACAAAATAGTATTTAAATGAAAATATAAAAATATATTCTTAGGTATTACAAATAGTAAGGAACGATAATATATACAGTAAAGTGTATGTAGGTATACCAAAATATGCTGACTAAGAATGATGATCTCATTCTTATGATGATGATGATGATATGTTTTCTTCTTTTAGAATTACGAATGAATTGAAATCCAATCAAATGAAAATGATGCAGACGATGATGCATCTTATTTGGGGATTGGCTATGATATGTGAGCTCCTCCTACGTGTGTGTCCCTTGTTTTAAAGTGAGTACATTTGCTCCTTGAAATTGCATGCCGGCTTCCCTCCTGTCTCGCAGGTGTCGTTATGTCAAATTCCATTGGAGGGTTAGCTGAAATCGCTGTTTATGGGTCCCGGCTCGGAATGCCGGAGGACTCCCTAACCTTCTCGGAGCGAAGCCGGGACTCCGGAGAAGCGTGGGACCTGGCGGAGGCCAAGGCGAGCGGCGCGCCGGGCCTCTACCTGCCCTGCTTCGACATGCTGGCCACAGAGGACGCCGCTTGGCTGGTCAAGATGCCCGAGGCCGCCCCGAACGCGGCTCGCTCGGAGGCGCGCCGGGAGGAGCCGGAGCAGTGTCCCGTCATCGACAGCCAGGAGCGGGGACCCTCTCCGGGGATGCGAGGCCCCGAGGAGGAATGCTCTCTGGAGCAAGTGCAGAGCATGGTGGTGGGCGAGGTGCTCAAGGACATCGAGACGGCCTGCGAGCTGCTCAACATCACGCCAGGTAGGTCCGGGTACCCACCGGAGGCTCGGCACGTTGAGCTGCGTCCTCGCCTGTCCGAGATTGAGCCCACGGGACCCCGGGCCTCACGTCCGTGGGATCTTTTCCCTGCACCGGAGGTGTATCGCCCCCGCTGCAGGTGCACCTCCCCCGCATGGGATCTGCCTCCCCTCCCCTAACCGACACGGTAACTTAACAAAGAGTTTTCCGTAACATGCGTCTTAGCCGTTGTTTGCCGCAAAGGGAGCATTTATTCGCTGATATTGAAGCTACTGGAACTTAGTCCCAAAACCAACACAGCTCATCCGGCATGACAGATCTCCTCCATCATATCCCGAGTGGCGCAAAGCCGTGTTTGCCCGCACCAGGATGTGTTTAATCCCGACCTTTGCATCGCTTCTGTCGGGTCGTGACGGCCGCGGTAGACGTGTACACAGTCGCGCTGTGGGCGAGGCCTCCTCAAACAGCAGCCAGCGCATTCGGACGCTTGCGTACGCCGTCGTAAAAAGGCTGTTGACTTTGCAGCAGTCGTGCGCAGGAAAAGGAGACGCCGATGTTCCGCTGAGCCGACTTTCAGCTTATCATCTCCATTTTGGAGTTAGTTGGTGAATTAGTTAGTCGTCAGATTACACACAAATGCTTTTCAAGAGACTCACTCAAGAAGTTCGTTTCATTTCGGTGCAAATAGTTACAGTCTAGGAATGTGGGTGAGTCCCGCACAAACAAACTAACTAACTAACTAGCTAGCTAGCTAGCTAGCCCACTGACCGACGTCATTCTCCACGATGATGATAGTAGCCTGCTAACGAGCGACAAATACAATACGTTATTGACTTGATGTCGTGTTTTATTGCTTTGAGGTTGCCCGAGTAGTCTCGAAATAGATCATACTGTACATTTTGTGTCAATTAAGCACTTTACAGCGGCACGGTGGTCGACCGGTTAGAGCGTCAGCCTCACAGTTCAGAGGACCCGGGTTCGATCCCCGGCCCCGCCTGTGTGGAGTTTGCATGTTCTCCCCGTGCCTTGCGTGGCTTTTCTCCGGTTTCCTCCCACGTCCCAAAAACATGCACGTTCATTGGAGACTCTCAATTGCCCGTAGGTGTGAATGGTTGTTCGTTCGTATGTGCCCTGCGATTGGCTGGCGACCGGTTCAGGGCGTGCCCGGCCTCCCGCCCGATGACAGCCGGGAGAGGCTCCGGCACGCCCGCGACCCGCGTGAGGAGTAGCGGCTCACAAAATGGAGGGACGGATGGACGGATGGACGGATGAGGACTTTACAGATTGCGGCAGAAACGGCCACTCAAAAAAACGCTCTATGATGCTGTTTTGTTTTTCTTTCTTTGTTACCCGAGTGCCAATTTTCTTGTTGTACTCGTTGGGTTAGACCCGATGGAGTGGAACGCGGGCAACGTTCAGAAGTGGCTGCTGTGGACGGAGCACCTGTACCGGCTTCCGCACGCCGGGAGGACCTTCCGAGAGCTGACGGGCAAGGACCTGTGCGCCATGAGCGAGGAGGACTTCCGCCAGCGCTCGCCGCAGTGCGGGGACACGCTGCACGCACACCTGGACATATGGAAGTCCAGTGAGTCGCTGAGGCCGCGTAGCGGCGTGGCGAATTGAGCTCACCTAAACGAGTGTTTTCTCTCTGCAGCTGCCTGGATGAAAGAAAGGTGCGCAGCCGGAGACAACAAAAGTCCAGGTACCGACATTTAGCCTGGCTTAAGGTTAGGGTTAGAAGCACCCCCCCCCCCCCCCCCTAGTTGCTTGACAAATGAAACTAAACTACAGACCAACCAAATGACATATTGACCCGGTAGCTAACCTGCCGATGGACTTACCGACCAATGAGTGATTAGCCTCACGAAATGGCCGACCAAAGAAGTAGCTAACCAACTGATGTACTCACTCACTCACACATGAACCAACCAATTAACTAACGAACTGAGCAACTGTCAGAAGAAAAGACTAACCAGCTGTTTGACTTATACCTAACTAACTAAATACATATATACATATAAATAAATATATGAGCGACCAACTGATTGACCAAATGTCAAACTGACAACATAACCGAGTAACTGGCTGACCTACTGCCTCACACACTCAATCACTAACCAAATGACAATCAACCGACCTACAAAGCAATGAACTCAATATAATCTAAACAATATAATAGTGTTTCACCAAATAAGGAACAAAACTGCTGAGCAACTCACAATGTGCGTGTTTCAAACTTCCAAGAGATTCCCTTCAAAATATGTCCATTCTTCAAGCCACTATTGGAAATGAATTTTACAGTCAACAATGTCCCCATCAAATAACTTCCACAAGCTGTGGGAAATTTTGTATAACAACGTGAGTGAGTGAGTGAGTGCATTTGTTTCAATGAGCGACCCGTAGTCACGCTCGCACAACGTGCAGGCGCTGAGGAGCTTTGGTCCGAAGCCGATTCTTCTTGTTCGGGTCAACCCATCCACTTGTGGCAATTCCTCCGAGAACTTCTGCTCAAACCGCACAACTACGGACGCTGCATACGCTGGCTCAACAAAGACAAAGGTACAGTGCGCGCATATTAGCACTCGTGAAGGCAAGATGAGAACAGAGAGAGGATATATATATATATATCACATAACGTAGACGACATAGCTCTACCGAGGCGTGTGTTGTTTTCGTTCTAAACGCGTATAACAAATGCCGCTGTCCTTCCGGCTCAAGGTATCTTTAAGATCGAGGATTCGGCCCACGTGGCGCGGCTGTGGGGCCTGAGGAAGAACCGGCCGGCCATGAACTACGACAAGCTGAGCCGCTCCATCCGTCAGTACTACAAGAAGGGCATCATCCGCAAGCCGGACGTCTCGCAGAGGCTCGTGTACCAGTTTGTGCACCCCGTGTGACCCCGAAACCAGGAAACGCCCTGCGACCGCTCACGCTCTTCCGCTGAAGCGAGACAACGGGGACCAAACACTGTGGACTGTCGAATACAACAACCACACAATCAATATTGTTGTCCTAAGCGCAAACTGCCTGTTCATTTGTTGAATTGATATTTGAAGTGATGTCGAGTCTGGCAACGGTTGGCGCCTCTGCCTCACGGTTCCCAGGTTCTCGGCTGAGGCGTTGCCTCCCGCACCCCAAAAAAATCCAAATTGTCCACTGGCGTGAATGTGACTGTGAATGGGTGTTTGTCTACACGTGGCCCGTGATTGGCTAGCGAGCGGTTCAGGGTGTAAGCCTGCCTCTCTCGCCCCAAGTCAGCTGGGGTAGGCTCCAGCTGACCTGCGACAAATGTGATAGGAAATTGATGACGGGTGAACACACAGTGTCGACATTTGCCGACCGTGACGAAACAAACTCAACTTCACCGCAGGACTGGAAGCCGTGATGCAAGTGTCAAATAAGCCAAGCACAGACAACCAACAAAGGAGAGGCGCGTACCAATACCAACGGGGCTCGACCCGCCAAATGCACGTGAACTTCGGCAGGTTGTACTTTGATCGGGAAAATTGGATGTCTGCGTCCCACTCCCTCCACCCGCCCTCCGTTGACGAATGCACTTCAATCGGGATCAACTTTGTTCGGCACGCAACCGCCCCCCCCCCCCCCCCCCACGTTGACGAATGTTTTAATTAGCTAATGCAAATCCATTCTGAAAAAGCGTACATACGTTACGGAATGGTGGTGTGTTAAAATGCCGACCAATGGGAAACCAGTCGCCACAGGATAGCAGGCACTGGGTACTCGTGAAGGCTTCTGATACCAGTAACCGATATTGAGTAAGTCCTCCTCACCAGTAGTTGGAGCTACAGTGCGGCGCTTTGCCACATCGGCGAATCATCGCGTGCACCAGAAAGAAACAAAGCTCTTTGCTTCACAATAATCTGCCATCGTGTTCATTGAAATTTGACGTATCGAAAGTACCGGAGGTGTCGGCAAGCGGCATCGGTGATTCCTCAAGACTGAATACTCGTAGTGAAGAAAAGCAATGTCGCTGAGCAGGTTGTGGGCGCTTTACACTGGAGTCAAAGTACTTAAAGTAAATTCTTCTTCTCATAATCATCATCATCATCAAATCTTCGCATTCTTACAATCTTACAACGAAGCACAACATGGGGAAAATGTCCGTAAAAGAGAAACATTTGATATGAGAGTGTAGAAATTGTGCAAATATGTGCACAAACACTCACCAGCAATGTAATTTCTAGTGTCATAACTAATAAAGTTACTGCGGGTGATTATTATGAGTCTCTACTGTTAATTCAATATTTATTTACTCGTCTGTTTGATCTACATTTTGTACGAATGTCTGTCTAATGCAACAAATATACAAGAACAGAATACAAAGAAAAAGATTAAATCAAGTACAAAAACATGGAATACAAATATACATTTCATTGAAGAAAAAAATCCAAGAACAATAGAATCAACTGAAATGAATACTTTCTTTTAAAACAAAACAAAACATTAAATTCAAAATGACATTCTCCAAGTGAGGACATGTCGCGCTAGCAGACAGGCTGCCTCAAAAGAATAAAGTGAAGCATTTTCTTTTTATCATTAAAAAAGTATATACTGGAAATATAAAAAAAAAGATAGTAAGAAATTCACTCGTGTAGTGTCGTAGTCTGGCTCTCTCTCTCTCAATTGCACGATGAAAGCGCCACCGCTCTATGTGCCACATGTATCAATTGTTATAAATGTCACGCTAAAAACATATATCCATATATAATACAAAATGGAATACAAATCATTTTTGCGCTGGTGCGGTGTAAAACTGAAAGAAAAAATCAAATCAAAAGAATACAAGAAACTAAACACAAAATAAATAAAACAGAGTAACGTAGAATTAAAATAACACAAAATAAAAAAGGATACAATGAAATCAGATTAAATGAAAGAATCAAACGGCTCCAGCGTGCATCACGCTAAGCGGAAAGTCCGCCTCAAAAGAACTCAATTGTAAATGTAAATAGATGAAAATGATTGGACGATTTGCAGTATACAACCTTTTGGTAAGGTTGCTATTCGGGACTCTCGCGAATGAAAAGTCGAGCCAAAAGCGACCTCTAGAGGACAAACCCAATAGCGAGTGGAAAGAATGCACCCTGAGAGAAGGAAGTTTCCTCCTGATGACAACTTTTATTTGAGACATGGTTTGATGACTTCTGATCACAGCGCTTCTGATCGTGGCCAAAAAAAGAAAAACATGCTTTTTTTTTTGTTCTTCATTTTGTTGGCGTTAAAAGTCAAAGTCCAAGCAAGCAGGTGTTTAGACAGGATGATTGCAATATTGTCATGGCGTTGAGTCCACCTGCAAAAAAGGGCCTTCGGTTCACAACAAGCTGCTTTGGTGTGTTAGAAAAGCTCATCAATATTTCAGTGCTTCGTCAGCACTTTTTCTCTGCCGCTCGCAAAGTAAGACAACACCAGCTAAGGTGGTTAGGGTTCACTGCTGACACCTGTAGGCTTGTGTGTCTCACACACACACACACACACACACACACACAATCCGTCTGCAACATTAGGCTAAGTGACAACTCATGTGATGGGCAAATGTGAAAGTGGTAGAAGTAGAAGCAAAACAGGAAAACACTGAGTGGGAAAAGGAGCGCTGCGTGAGTGGAGGCAGCTTTGTGCGCCGCATGATGGAGGGTTCCCCCAACGAGACCCACATTCAACGCTAGAACTGTATACGCTACACGGAACCATCAAAATCAAATGGCAAAAAGAAACAAACAAAAAGAAATACAAAAATAAATAAATAAATACAATCAACTGAAATTAAACTGTAATCATAATGAAACATACAGAAAAAGGAAAACCAGAATAAAAGAACATCAAAATATCATAAAATGAAATTAAATAGTAACGGGAAATAAAAAGCACACATTTAAAAACGACTAAAAACCCCAAATTCAAAACAGATTGAAACGAACTCCTTAAAATATAAACAAAAAATAAACAAGATGACATCAAAATAGTAGGAAATGAAATAAAAACCAAAACAAAACAGAATCCGATTATACAACAATGAAATGAACAAATAGAAAAAAGATTAAATAAATCATAGAATCAAATATAAAGTCCCAAAAAATACAATGAAAATAATGAAAAACTAAATAAAATATGGACAGAATAAAATCAAAACAAATATAAAAAGACCATACAAATGAAACAAAAGTACACATGTAATTCAATGATTAAAAACAACAAAGGAAAATGGAAGTAAAAAAAAAACCTAAATAGAAGAAAATGAAAATAAACACAAATCAAATTAAAAGTCAAATAAAAACATCCCACTGAGAAGTGACCTCAAAACCTTCTTTCCATTATTTCCAATGTACAACAAAGAAGCTGCTTGCTTGAAGATCAACAAAACAGGCTCCCGGCTCCTCAAATGAACCCAGGAGCCACTTCGGGACCCGACACAGTTTGGGAAAAATGAAAGAGGAAGAAGACGTGCTGTTCAGGTAAAGCATCCCGTTTCACCCTTTGCTCAATTTCATTCCAAAGAGAAGCATAAACAAATGGTCTCTTTAGCCACTCCCAACGTGCACACGGAAAGAGTCCCAAATGTCAGTCAACGCAATAAAGCGATAAAGCAATAAAGCAATAGTCTAAACTTCGGGAGAATAAAGACGGGGTCGACACTCTTACTGTTGGGAGGACTTCGCCAACGGGGTCTAGGTCTATATAACTTTTCAACCCTCATTAAATGTGACCGTCTAATAGCCTTCAAACGATTTCCTGCTTATGTGTTGCCACCCATATGAGAATTACAAACTTAACAAAAAGAAGAGACATTGAATAGATCTGGCATGAGCTGTTCGAATAAATCTAAACCTTTGTGCCGTTATTGTTATTGTGTGTGTGTTATTGTATCGTGTAGCAGAGGTGTGGGTCGTATGAAGTTCAACACAACGTTGGAAGATGTCAAAAGCAAATACTTTTGTACTTTTGTGCCCCGATAACCTCCTTTTGTCGTACCCGGATAGCTTAGCTCAGCGCAAAGATGGAAAACACGGTCCGCCATAGTTGAACACGTCTGCCGCCAGATGTCGGACGGAATGAGGACAACCCAACACTTTTGTGCGCTACTGCCATGATCCCCCCAAAAAATCCTCTACTATCTGGCGGGCTTAGCTTATTTTAGCACAAAAACGCTTCAACTGCTAACACGTCTGTCATTTGCGTATTCGGTAAACGGAAGTGTAAACATGTCAGGCGTTAACTAGCGTTTGGTGTTTTTGCCGATCGGTTGTTGACAGATGGGCAGCACGGTGTCCTAATGGTTGGCATGTCTACCTCACACTTTTGACTTTCTGGATTTGAATCTTGGCCCTGGTTTCCTCCCGCATTTGAAAACAAAAAAAAAACATGTTTGAGGTTCATTGAAGTCATAAATTGTACACAGGTGCGAATGTGAGTGTGAATGCTAACGTAGCCTGTCGGTAGCGTGATCTCTCAAAACTGGACTCTTCCTTTCAGGCTAAATATGTCAAAAACGCACCATAACAGAAAACACTGTACAAGCGTCCAGACGGTAAAAAAACAATGATGTAAATACAAACATTGAATGCACAACGCATAGCTCATTCTTGCTAATCCAGGCACCGCTTTGAAGACCGTATCGTAAAAACGCAGTAAGTAGGAGTCGCGTGGTCCCGAATGGTGAAATAAAGTTTGGGTGCTCGAAAAAGGCGGAGGTGGTCAATGTGCGTCCATCCGCGCCTGGATGGTTGAGTCCAGTTAAGAGTTTGCCCCGGCGTTCTCGGCAGTGAGAGCGTTAGATCGGCTCCACGTAATTGGCCGGGTAGAGACCCAGTTGACCGCCGTCCAGGCGACCTTTGCACCAGCCCTGCTCGTCCTCTTCCTCCAACTTTGTCAGCTCGTCGCCTGAGTTTTACAATGACAGCGTAAAAAGCAATATGGAGTCAGTCTGGTACAGGGGATTCTCGGTTCACGATGATACCAAAGTAGAACACATCTCGAGATGACGAACTGGCTGCAAATGAATCCGAAGGTACAACTCGAAATTAGCACCGTACTCACCGGTTTTCTTTGAATGGTTTCATGGTTTCATGGTTTCATATGTATATTTTCTGTAATTCTGACTTTACAAACGCGTTAGCAATGCACTATGGCACCTTCTGACTTGTGTAAAAACTCGGGGGATGTCGCCAACGTAGCAATGGATCTCCGTCACAAACCGAGGACCCCCTGGGTTATCATGTGCCGCGTACCTGCTCGGAAACTGAGCTCGTCCTGCTCCTGGCCTTCGTAATCGTACAGCGCCCGGACTCTCACGCCGCCGGCCGAGTCCTCGTCGAAGGGGTCGGCACCGCCGTTGGTGTCGCTGGCCGAATTGGGGAGCGTCTGTTCCTCATCTGACCACTCGTTGGAGGCCGTGTGAGCCTGGTTCTTCTCGTAGCTGCTCACACTGGAGAAAGAACAAAGAAGAAGAGACTTTTTTTTGGTTTTATTTCTGATTACCTTCTCAAGACAATGGTACTTTTTAACACGCGGAATTGACTTTTGAACAGTTGATCTGGTTTGTGCTTGTTGCGTTAACTATCGCTTTCACTTCTCTGTCGACCAATCAATGGACGCTACGCCTAACGTAACAACGTACCGTACCCAATTCTGGTCGGTAAGGTCACTGGTATTGTAGTGGCACGTGTCTGCCTTTCTTTGGCTTAACAGCCTGTGTGACTGTGACCTGTGATTGACTGGAAACCGGTCCAGGGTGTATGTAGTCTGCCCATAGACCGCTGGCGTCGACCGCAGTTTCCCCATGACCGTGAACAGGATATGTGATAGAAAACGGACTTCACGGATACGCGGATATGGAAGGAACCTATCCCCAATGACTTGCTAGGAAGGGTGCCCCCTCAACAGACCAGTTGATAGCAATATGCCCCAGCTGTACTAAAGTATTCTTCTTGGCGGAAATGATACGAAAGGAAGGGATTTTAGGTCTTCTACAAGCCAGCTCGCCTGTCCCGAGTCCAAGTCCTTCGGCAGGGCCACTTCCTCCGCAACACCAATTGAGTGGACCTCTACTGCAACTATCCATGCAACCTACCCATCGATATTGTTTTAGATTTAAAACATAAAACTGTATTTCATACAAATACTGACTGTAATTTTGAGTTAGCGGTGTGTCATGACAAATTCCGACTTCGCAACTGAACTCTGTCCTGAGCAAGACTTTCCCACCTGCCCTGATCTCCAGCTTGGGCCATGTCAACCGTTGCCGTGACATTGGTCAGCATGATGGAATCGCCTTTCTTTGACTTTTCCTTCTTAGTGATGCTGTGGGTGAGGTCTGGGTTGTACTCCTGCAAAACACATGAGTGTGAATGTTTGTATGTCCAGTCTCAGGTGGTGCGCTGATACAGACACAGTGACGGTACCTCAAACTGCGGCCAGTTCATGTGCATGCCGGGGCCGTGGTTGTTGTTGAACCACTGCAGATCCTCTTGAGCGCTGGCTGACTCGATGGCGTGTTCAAGTTCCTGGTACACTGATGCGTAACTGTGCAAACACAGCCAGGGTTCAGAGTGCATTTCGAAATAAAGGTAGTCATATCCGACTCAGTCATCACACGACTCAAACCTTTGGTTCTCTGTGAGGTTGAGGTGGCGTTTGACGTCCAGCAGCACCTCCCTGAGGAAGCTCAGCCTCTTCTCTTCAAACTGCTGACTCTGGTCGAAGACCTGCTCCATGTTCTCCATGTACAGAGGCGTGCACTTGTTCAGCTCATCCAGAGCTTTTTCGTACTTGTCCTTGGCCTGAAGACACAAGGAATCACAGCTCAATAGTGTGAAGGTTATAGGACAGCAGAGATCGACTGAAGTTGGAGTCAGTCAGACAAAGACTCAGAAAGCGAGAGAGGGGGTGAAGGTGCGCTGTTGAGTCACACATTAACACATAGTTGATAACAACTATGCCGTTCAGAAAACATGTTTCGGGGTCCGTCAGATCACAGAACCTGCTGAACGTTTTCACCTTCTCCGAATCCAGTTTGCACTTGTCCACTTTCTCATGGAGTTTCTTCAGCTGGTCAGCAGTCACCGAGGCTTCGCTCTTGCCGTTGGCCTCCCTCGAAGATGCCAGTTTCTCCTCTTTGCAGGCCATGTGGTATGCCTTCTTGGCGGCCTCAAGCTGATGGGAAAGATGACAAAAGAATTGTATGTCAACCAAGTACTGGTAACGCACAAACTGTCGAATCGGAGGAAAATGTACCTCTGGGTTGTCAAAGAAAAGAACCAAAGGACTGATCATCTTAAACACCCAATTAGAGTCTCGTGGCTTTTTATTCCCAGCTGATATTGTGATAGAGGAGCATTCAGCTCAGGTTCCCTCACCTCCTTCAACTTTTTAGCCCAGGGCTTCTGGGCCTTCTTGAATCCCTCCTCCGCCTCTTTGGTTTCCTTGAAGCCTCCCATCATCTGCTTGTGGTACGAGTCTTTCTGCCAGTTCTTCACCTTCTCAAAGTCCTGACTCATCAGACTGTTCTTCACTTCATGGTGAAGATCACTCACCTTCTCCGCTTCTGTCATTAGTGACGTCCAAGCACGTTCTACAGTGCCGTACTGAGGACCTGATACAAGGGGACGGTAAGCGTTAGCGTCCCTGCAAAACTAAATGATGGGGACTTGAGAGATTAAAACACCTCTGACCTTTGTCCACAAGCTGTCTCCATCTCTTGGACCACTCGGTAAGATGGTGGGAGTAGGCTTTCTCAATTTTAGCTCGTTCCTGGATACAATTCATGAGGTCATTGCAGAGCCTATGACCGTCGTCGATCCGCTTCACCGTGCGCTTGTAGTTCCCCACCTTTCCAATAGAAGAGAACAAGCTAACTCAACCGGCGCTATATGGACACTGGTATCCTGAACATCGTTGTAATAGACCGACAGGAAGTGAAAACAGAGAAACATTTGGAGATGTCCCTTTTTTTGCAGCTTTAACATTTCACGTATTTCTAGGAAGACCCTAAATCTAACCCTAAACACAACCATAAGCATACTCCTTAACCCCAAAGCCCAAACCTACCCATAACCGAGACTTTTACTTTCTCTTTTGTTGTTTTCGTTCATGCTTTTTTTTGTTTTGTTTGTTTGCCTTTTTTTTTTTTCCTCACAAAACAGTAGTATTGTTAAAAAACAATTAAAATGACTCTCGTAATTTGAATGGGAGTAGGAAGAAGTATACATTTGATCTGTTCCTACCACTTTATTCTCCATTCCATCTCCAACAAGGTTAGCATATAGACAAGATAACTTTCCATTTTCCAGTTCACAAAACCCTCGGAACGCTGGGACAGCATGAAGGATTTGCTTAGGCGTGACCGTCAGCTACGACACTATTACCGGGAGACTCCGCGGAGCAGCTTAGTTGTGGTGCAGATGTGAGCGAACTTCAGCTCATGAAATGTTGACATCCATTTTCGGCGATGCTCAGTGACGCCGCACCCCTGCTCGAAATGGACTCGACAAGTGCTCGCATCGCACCCGCAGACGTCGGCAGCGCTGCGGCGCCGCGGTGGCGTAGCGACGGCGGCCTTTGCCGCTCCAGCTGTAGAGTGGGAGGGCACACGAGCAATTTCTCCGCCATTTAAAGCACTGGTGTCAAACGAAGGGCCCGCGGGCTGGATCCGGTCCTCTCGGAGCCCCCCCCCCGGTTTACAGGTACTCTGAAGTCAACCTGACTCGAAGTACACATATCCATAGGTCGAGAACGTTCATCTTGTGTTTTTGGATTTATTTTGTTCAGGGAAGGTTTCCCGACCCGATCAGATGTTTTAAAATACGTGGCACCAGGAAGCAGCGACAGCTCTGACGAAGGCCGAAACTCTCAGCAAGGAAAGAGGGAAAAAAAAGAAAAACGCTTCGTCTGAACAAAAGCCTTGACACACGTACAAATAATCAGGCTGAATTGAGCTTTTTTCTCGCCTTCTGTCAACAAGGAAGTCCTAAAATATTATTGGCTGACTTTCAAAGATTATCCTGAGCAATTACCCTATAGGGTGGGTGGTGGGCTAACATTGATTTTCCTTCCCTATCCGCTTCTGGTCAGAGGGGTGAAACGTCTGCCTTCCGACTTTGGAAACCACTCAACTGCCGTGTTGCCCTCTCGTTGCTCAACGGTCCTCAGCTCTCATATATAATGAATGAGCGCCGGGAACTCCGGTTACCCGTGGATTGCTTGGGCTCGGAAAATATTGTCGTGAACGCACACAATTTTGTGTCTTTTGGGGTACACCGGCTTGTTGCCGGGGATGCTTTCTGCTTTTGTATCCTTGACTTTTACAGCGAGGGAACATACCGTACATGTAAATGTTTTGGACGTCACAAATTTGGACATTCTTCCCCCACTTTCAATGGAAGTCATCAAAGGTCCAATTATGACCAGTGATCTCGTGGCGCGGAATGTGTGAAGAGCGATGTTCTTTTATCCCCGATCTGGTGGGAAAAGGGTTAGCGCCGACAACCGTTTACTATTGCAAGTCTTTATTGTCTTCTTTCTCCTGCTTTGTATTTTCTGCCAGTTTGGATGCCCTGTGGCACCGCGCTGCCTTTCACAGGTCAGTTTCGGTTTGTCGGTGGAGATGTCGTTATGAGCGTGGTGAGCTGTATTTTTCATCTGGAGAACAGCAGCACACACGATAAGACAAGTAAGCACAGACGGATTTTGAAAACTTGACTCCAGAGACACACACTGACTCCTAAAGTAAGAGTAACTCTGACGTGTTGGACATGTGACAGTGAAGTGTCAAAAGGCATTTGGGATATGTTGTACACAGGATGACAAATAAACATCTTAATCCATCTCCACGTAGCTCCGAGCCGAGGTCGGTTCATCCGACGCTGCGCGGAGCCTCACCCTTTTGACGCCTAATCACCAAAGGCTTTCATTTTCCGTCGTTCTCACCTCCCAGAAACTGTCGGTGTTCTCCTCCAGGCTGGCCGTCTCTTCGAAGGCGCCAGACATGGCGGCGGTCGGGGCGCAGCGATTGCGTCTTCGTCAGCTCCTGTCACGCGCTGCGAGGGCGAGACGAGAACTCATATGCAAAAATCCTGCATCAGAAGAAGATTGTCTCAAATGCCGCATTGCATATTTGACTCCCTAGGACTGTGTATTTGGACTGTCACGTTAGATACGAATGCCAATTTGCACACATTTCCTCCACAGGTAAAGCTGCTTTTAAAACATCCCTCTGCATTATTTTGCTTCTTTTTTGGTTTTTGGCAGGGGGGTGAGTTTGCTCTCATCCTGAATCAGCGCAATCACACACAAGCTGATAACAGTACAAGGTTTCAATCTAAAGGTGAAACGCTATCAAAGAAAAAACAAGGAGATTCGGAACTCTCGAATCCTTTCCGTACTTTTCCGTACTCCCCTTAGGCTGAGATCAATATATGGAAAGACCGGCTGAAAATCGACCCGGTGACAAGAGGAGCCTCAACTTGCAGGGTCACAGAGTGGTCAACAAAACGCGAGCTTGTTGCAAATGGATTCGAAGAATTAAGAGTTAAGGAGATCCCGTACGGACGGAAGGTTGAGTGAAGGTGAAGTTTGGTCTCGAGTTAGTCTCGGTGAAGTTGAAGTCAAATTGGTTCCATCAGTCTGTGTTTAGATCTTTAACCTTTTCTGTGAATTTATAGCGAAAAACATTGCAGACGAGGAACATTTCTAGGAAAGGGCGACAGATGCGAAATAATAGAAAGGGAATGATGTGTTTTGATAGTAGATCGGTGGGTGGGAGGGGGCTGGGGGCTCAGTAGCAGCGTGGGTATTTGGGTCAACCATCGTGACACTTTTGACAATGAAGGGGGCAAGAGAGACGTCACTGAGAGAGAGGCTTTCCCCCCAAATCTAAAATCCACTCCATCGACCGAATTTGGGTGATGAGACTCGGTGTATGTCGCACTTGTTTCATCCATGAGCCCCACGCCGAGAGGAGCCTTTCGTTCGGCGCGGCCCTACCAGCTCCTTCCGCTTTTAAACCATCGCTACCGAGCTGGTAACACGCAAACGACGAAGGCCACGCCGCTCGTCCCCGAGCCGGGGATACCGAGTTCATAGAAAGAACCACAACTACCGATACGGTGAGCTAGAGGCATCAACCCGCCGAGACAAAGAACAGCACGGCCCCCTGCCTGAACAAAAGCTTACCCCCAGTCCTCCATTAGCGGTGGCCCGGGCTGCAGACAGGAGAACAAAAAAAAAAGAAGACACGTGGTCTTGGACAACAAGCTCCTTCGCTTGGGAGCGACGAGAGCATCGGCAGAGTCTGCGAGGAGAGGAACCAGAACCAGCCCGGAGCGCTAATGTGCGCGTTTGTGTCGCTCAGTGAGAGAGTGATAATCCCACGGTGTTGAGCTCCAGCGGTTCTGACAGAGTGCTGAGCCGGAGGGACACAGGCGGAGAAATGAGGCGGTCGGAGGGGGGTGTCGATCGGTGGGTGTGTTGCTGCTTGGGTGTAAGGCTGGCTACGCCTCCCGGCTCCGAAGGTTTTACTTTGGTTTAATGGCTCACTCCTTAAGGCTGGATTCACACTGGATGGTTTCAACCAACTGTCCCCCAGAAGTAAGTCAATAAGAACTATCATCCAAAATACTCCTCGCCGTTACGCTGAACGCACAGTCGTCGTTGTAATTAGTGGGAGTCTTGCATTTGGTTAGTTTCAATGAGCCGGTCCCGTCTTGGCGCGGTGGGAGACAATGACGCCAAAAGGCGTATTACTCATTTTGTTTCAGTTGCCGAAACTCCCGCTTCGCAAAGATGGCGTGTTGAAATAAAAGCATGGTATTCAGTTAACGAAGGCTTCGTTGCCTCGTTTGGGAGTCTGCCGCCCCTGATTAGGCAAAGTGGGATTGCCGCGCGAGAATCATCTGTTGCGATAAAACCATATTTGAAGTAGGACTGCTGACATTGTCTGTCAAATGCAGATATAGATGAAATCTTTTTCTTGGACGCTTCTTCTGTCCCATCATTTGGCCTTTTCCCATTTCCGAATAGGCTCGCAAAGGTTTTGTACTTTTTGCTAGCTTGCGGGCTGACTTTTTTTGATGAGTGGTTTACCGTGGAGAGAGGCAAAGGCGGGCGCACCCGGCATTAAATCGGAATTGGGCACTTGGCCTTCCACTCAAAGCAACATCTACCAGGATTATAAAGCGTCCGTACCCCGCTATGCATTGTAGGAGTCCTGATAAACACACACGCCGCCTCAAAAAAACATACTCAGTAGCAACCCCGCCCCGGAAAAGCCCAAACACAAGTTTCAACGACAGACATATGCATTTACGTGGGCATGTCTGTCATAACAGGAGGTTCAAAAAAAAGTCTGAACAAGAGCCATACCAGAAATTGAGCAGGAAGGCGGCCATTTTGGTTTGAAGCAGCCGTTTGGGTTGAATTCCAGGGCTCGATTTGGACAAACTCGGATTATGCAATCCACTCAAATCAATCCCAATGGGAAGCAGATATCCTAGTCGGATAGAATTGTGAAGGTAGCGCTAACGTAGGTGGCGCACGGCTTCAACGTTTGATCATTATGACGGGTCCTTATCATTTATGATCAATATTAACCACAACAGAGTGAAAACTAGAGGCGGTAAAACTGAGCCGTTGCTGTTTCAATCGCATTATCTACCCGAACCAGCGCAATATTACACAATATTCTTCTCACAAGTCTTCCTGACACCTCCTATGCATATACGTCCATCCATTTTCTGTAGGGCTTGTCCGCATTAGGGTCACCGGTAAACTGGACCGGTTGCCCGGATAATTGCAGGACACATGAAGACAAACGAGCATTAACGTTCACATATGGACAATCGCGAGTCTTCAATGAAACTAACGTGTGTGATTCGGGAATGTAGGAGGTAGTACCGTAAAAAAAAGAAACAAATGAAACAACAGACGTCGGATGAGAACAGATACAGAACCTGAAGTATTCCCGATCCCCTTCAGGGCAACACCGCTGCTGCAGTGTAACCCTTCCACACACACAGACACACACTCTGCAGGAGTGAACTTTGCTATTTCCTTGCAAAGACGCATCGTTGTCATTAATAATTAGCGAGGGAGGGTGACAGGGAAAGGGAAGAAGACCATAACGACCAAGGGTGACATGGGTGACGCGGCGCTGAGTCACCATCCGATCAAAAGGGAGGGAGGGACACGTGCGATAACAGCAATGACTTTGGGACTTGCGGCCTTTACGCTGTCGGGAAATAGAAAAGACAAATAATAGAAACAAAGTCGCTGGATGGATGGAATTGTGCTTCCGATGTCTGCTATTCAAACGAATGGCACCAAACGAGACGGAAAAGGGGGCCTTCGCTAAACTGTTCCCACGAGGCTCGATGCACACAATTGTCCTGACCACTGATGGATTCCTTCATTGATTAAGCGTCTTCAAGTGTAATGTCTCATACTGATGACACACAAACGCTCACGGACAGATGTTCTGGCCATCTGCGTGCCATCTAATCAGATTGCTTCCCCGCGGTGGGTGGGCTCGCTCCATATGACCTCCGTGTTCCATCCCACCATTGTGCTAGCTAATTTATGACATCGCAAATTAGAGCAGAGAATGGCTTGCAGTGCAGGGGGTTATCGCAATTTGAAAATGGACTGCGGCTTTCTTTTGTAGGGGTGGAATGACAACACATCTATATTGAGGGGCTCCAGTTTCGAGATCGACAACCACTACACTGAATAATCGGGTAGGGTTTGAGCATTTTGCCCTTCTTCAGATCAAAGTTAGCAAGCCCCAGTATCGGCCGTCTCTGAAAGATTATCCTGACTTGATTATGTGGGGTGTAAAGAGTGATTTCTCCGTTTTCTGAGCAGATCAGAGATGGAGAATGACTCCTAACACACCCCATACCACACTCTGGATCATCTTTACAGACATCCGATAATCAGCCCTTTGCTGACATGGATCGGAAGAGAGGAACAAATATCAAATGACTTTCAAATCAGTTGGACACATTAGCGGTGTTGTAGTAACAGTGACACCCAGTGGACAGGATGACCTGCATAAAGAAAGACGCAGTGTGAAAATGGCTCGACCGCTAAGACGGTGCACTGTGGTTGCCTGGCAACAAGTAAAAGGGTTTACGCCCTGCCTAACGCCCAAAGTCAGCGGAGATAGGCTAGTGCTATCCAAAAAGGATGGATTGATGCTAAGAGGGCGCCTGTGGGCTGGCCGAGAACCGCAGCAACCTCCAGAATTCCTGCGCTTAGCGCTTTATATGCATGCGCAAGTGGCGCCGCTTGGCATGGGGAACAAGGTCGCTCATTGAAGCCAAACATTTAGCTGCCTCTGCAATCACAAAGACGGTACCGGACGGGATGACTTCCTTAAAGGCACTGCAGCTGCACGCACACGCGCGCACGCACACACACAAGGCGTCTGTTGTCTGTCTATCTATCTATCTATATAGAAACTTAAAGGAAATTGACTCTAAAAGAATAGTTTAAAAAACAAATTGACTTGATAAAATATGTGAAAAATAAGTAGAATTCAAGATACAAATCGTCTGTTTAAAAATACACTTTAAAATGTGTTATACTAATTTAACAAATACATTGACTTTTACAAATAATTAGTTAAAAACCAATTACAATCATTTCTACAACCACATACATAATAGAAAGCTAATTAACTTTTAAATGTTTTTTAAATTATACAACTTAACATGTAATCATTGAAAAACACAAAGCCAATTAGAATTTGATATTGAAAAACACGAATAAAAAATACTGATAAATGCACTTCAAGGTAAGCTGATTTTGCCTTCCCAAGGCTAATGCAATACATTGATCGTTAACCTGATCACAGGATGCATACGAAACATCCGCGTCGTCATGCGACACGAGCCCGAGCATTTCCGCACAAGCAAACGTTCCACGCCAACGAAAGTAAATGACACGCATGCACCGTCACCATAGCAACACCAAGCGTTCCTTTCCCCCTGTTAAGTTATTGCTCGAATTCGAATGAAGTAAGTATATCACCATGAATAACTCTGAGGTTTATAAAATAGCAGCCGTCTTTTGAGCACTTCAACCCAAACGCCAGCTGGCATGAACTCAATGATGACATGGGCTGCTGATGGCCTCCACCAAGGCCTTCTTGTTTTCATCATAAAAGTGTGGAAACATCCATGTTATCATATCAAAGCCAAAGGGTAAGCAGAGCTGCAGCGAGGCGTCAGCACGCATGGCACCCGCCTGACGATAAGCCGTATGGAAAATGGATGGATGAACCAACAGATGAGTGACTTTCAAAGTGTACATGGGGTCCCTCTCGTGGCAGGTGAAAGAATCACTGCCTAAGTACAGTTCAGTTGTATTTCATCTTAAAAACCATATCTTTTATTTTGGTGCAGTTTTCATTTCAACTTTATTTGTGACACTTTTTTGCATTGAATCATGATTTAACTTTTTAGATTTCCTTTTTCAGGACAGCGTCAATGTTTCGACTGTGCATAATGTTCGAAGTTGCTTGCGATAATGTGAAATATAATATTTAAGAATCAAATCGCCGCCTTGTTTTCGATGAGCACGGAAGCCTACTAGGCTACTGGAATGTTGGTCATGATGGTGGTACTTGGTGAGCTAAGTCTTTTTTGAGGTGGTACTTAGAATAAAAAGCGCACTTAAAAATTGCGCTTTAAAAACAACAACAACAAACAAACCTGAAAACAGATCTGCACTCAAACGGAACGGCCATCATCTGGCAACACATTCAGTTGAATGAAATGGAATTCCAAACTCGCCCGACTACCTGGATACAAACATTCCGCACCCAACGGTATCACAGATATCGCAATTCAAGCTAACAATCTGTAGCCACATGGGAGGTCGCAAACAAGAGGGGCAGGTGGCGGCGCCAGCGGCAGATGTTGACACGCCGACCTCGGGAGACACAAAATGGGAAGACGGCGTCCCTCGGGAATAACGACAAGGTCGAAAAAGACGACTTAGGGCTTGAGTTTTATTCATTACGTTAGCTGGTGACGCCTCGTCTGCGGCACAAGCGTGACTAAGTCATTCAATGAGATCGTTGTGTTCAAATAAGCCTTAACAAATATTTTAGCCTGAGGAAAATCTATTGTTTTCCCTGCACTCATTTATTTAGACTACGGATTACAAATAAACCATCTATCTTTTGTGTGATGACATGTTTATTAGTAAGTCAAAATGGATGCCACAAGTCTCACAACAAAAGTAAAGTAGAAGCATGTGATTTCTCCCAGTCCCAGCCAGCCAATCAGCAAAGACACCTAATGTGAGTAATACGTACATACAAAAGATATTCATCCAAAACTCTCAACATGCTGGACACAAGTAAATACATGTATACATAATTCATCAACCAAGGTGTGCTGTTATTTTGGTTTTTGAAAGTTGACAGACAATTGACAGCCCAGCATTTGTAAGGACATGAACAAGCGGTGCCTCCACCAGGTGAGTAGTTTTGACTTTATTGGAGCTTTGTCATCCGGTGGTTAACTCATCTTTGCGCGTGTGCAATCGTACCTGAAACATCGCCTGTGCCGTTTCTAAAGGTGAACTTGTAAAAAGCAGCTCGTCTTTAAGGCATACTGCACGTGTTTTAATAATAGGCCTGTGCTGAGACACTTCAGAACCGTGGACAGAGCACCCCCACCCCCACCCCCTCAACCCCAACATGGAGGTCCGACACAATTGCACACTTGCCTGCATTCTTTGCCATGAATGATCTCATTGGTCTTCCATTAAACTGCACTGAGTAAATTTCATGAGGACATGAAATGAAAGCAGCGAACGTGCCAGAACAGCAGCAGGAGCAGCATAACGGTGGCTCAAATGACACCTCGCACACTTTAAGCCACTCGAGTTGTCTACAAAAGATTAACACCCGCATTTTTTTTGCACATCCTACACCTTGGCTTCCATTCCCCCCCGATCCTGACGTACAACAAACAGAATTAAGCTGCTTTCTAATCGCAGTTAGAGTACACGTAAACTGATAGCGAGCTGGAACCTCCTGATTAATAATCATATGGATGATTTTCAAAGATGACCTACCGACGAGAACGGTCCACTCGGTCAGACTTCAGTCTTGCACGACGGGCAGCATCGTCGCGATGGGGGATGGCGAGAGCGATGACGTCAAGCTAGAGATGACGACGAGGGGGATTTCCCGGAAGCTCTTTGTCTGTTCCAAAATTAAAGACACTACGTAAACGCACGGTTGCCTATTTCAAAATAAAGTCCATCACCTAAACACGCTGAGAGGAAATACAAAACGGTACGTCTTACGCAATATACTTTCCAGAAAGCTAATGGGAGAGAATGCACATTTTGTTGCAGTCAAAAACAAGCCGCATAGGAATGAATCAACCTTTATATGCAATTTAAAGCTCAGTTTAGATCCCAAATCAAATTCAATTCTTATTTTGGAAAGTTTGACTGACGACCGAACAGGAACCATCTCATTATTTTCTTTATTGCTCTGTTTTGTTTAATGATTGTAGTATTCGGAAACGCCCCTTCAAAATAAATATCTGGTAATCTTTTAGAGTGGAACTCAACTAACAAATTCTGCCAGGGTATGTAAACGTATGAGCACAACTGTATTGATTTAACATTTTGAATGTTTAAAAGCGTGTGATTTATCTTACAAATGCATTTTAAAAATCATTTTAAAAAAATCACCGAAAACATACTTTTCGAAACGATATTAGAATTTGATATAATATATTTTTTTACATGTAATCTTTATAAATTGTTGTACTAAATGCACACATGATAATTAACAAAACAAATACATTCTTTTATACAATATTTCCTTCAAGGAAAGATGACTGCCTGATTCCGAGGCGATTTCGGCCACACAATGTATCAATCTTCCATCGATCACAGGATCAGGATCCCTAATCAATTGCAGTATCTGTAGGAAGTCGGGACGTGCTACTGCAGTTGCACTCCACTGCGACAGGGGGCGCCATGACAAACGAGGTTCCCAACGAGAGAATAAACCCTCCCGATCAACGACGCCCGTTCTTTCCGGCTCCGGTCTACTATCAAGTGGAAAGGTAAAGATGCTACCGGCGTCTAGATCTAAGTCTATCTCGGACATCGCAAGTGCTAATAAAGATCCACGCCGAACACACTGCCCCTGTTGTCCCTTGGGTTGAAAAAAATGTTATATTTCAAACATGTTTGTTATGAATCGGATGATATTGAAACTAGATGATGGCAGGTTGACAACCCGGCTGCGATGTTCGCTGATGGCTGCCATTTTCTTGGCTAATGCGGGCCGTCTCTCGACGCCAGTGCGTCTTCCAGCGTATGCAAAATGCAAAAAAACAAATAGCAGTCTGTGTCATTACGCTGGGGCTAATGAGAATTGTTTTGGGCCGCCGCGAAACACGCAAACATTCGACATAACCGTTTGGGCTAGCGAGTTAGCTTGCTGACGACGGTGCTTTCCTTGCTGTATACGAACAGATGCTGATGCCCAAGAAGAATCGCATTGCTATCTACGAGCTCCTCTTCAAGGAGGGAGTCATGGTGGCCAAAAAGGACGTCCACCTGGCCAAGCATCCCGAGCTTGCCGACAAGAACGTGCCCAACCTTCATGTGATGAAAGCCATGCAGGTAAGATCCACATTTGGACTCCTCCGTTTGTTCCTCGCTGTATTGGATGTCATGGCAATGACTTGACATGCGTGCTTGATGCCCGTGTAGTCACTGAAGTCGTGCGGCTACGTCAAGGAGCAATTTGCCTGGCGCCACTTCTACTGGTACCTAACCAACGAGGGCATCCAGTACCTGCGGGACTTCCTCCACCTGCCCTCCGAGATCGTGCCCGCCACGCTGCGTCGCCAGACCCGTCCCGAGACCGCCAGGCCCAGGCCCAAGGGTGAGCGCGATGAATCGATCTTACGAGGAGCACTTATTTATCCCCAAATTTAAGATGTGCTTGCTCTCTTAAAGCTAGGAGTGGTGCAAAGCATCAGAGTTTACTGTATGATGACCCTCTGCCCCCCCAAAAGTTTGTAATTATACAATAAGCTATGATCCCAAAAGAGTTATAATTGCTGTACGGATTTGATGTAGAAAACGTTCACCAGAAGTCCGCATGTATACACACATGAAGCAACTTCCCATAGAAAACAAATCCGATTGCAATAGTCCAGGCACTGAAAAATATGAATACATTTTTATAGGGAACCGCTTGTTTTGCAATGTGACAATATTATTCCCAAATAACTGTCAAAATATTCTAACCAGTGAGTACAACTCACCAATAATTTTGAAAATCGGATTATGGGGTCCCGAGAAATTGATTTGTCTGGGGGAAAAAAATTGATTTGGTGGGCCATCAAAAAATGGCTTCAAATTAGAGTAAAACAGTATAGCTGAATTATTTTTGAATACATCGCCTCAACTCTTCTGTTTCGTCTGCTACTCCAGGAACCCTTTCTCTGAATGGCTGATAAGTTTCAGTCCAAAATATCCACCCATAAGCTCGTACGGGCCGAAATTCCGGAGGGTTCTTGGTCAACGTGTCAAAATTACCATTACGTTTCAAACAGTGTCACTTGCCCTAAAAACTCAGTTTAAATAGTACAAATTGAACTATTTGTGAGAAGAGCACTGTGGACAATAGAATCGGTGATGGACTTTGTTTTTTTCCTAAATTGATTTGCGCATATGCAGGGAATGCTTTATATAGGCACTCGATTCCGGGAAATGAGTGGGCAGATGCGCGTCTTTGGTACCGCCCGTTTTGAAGTGGTAAATGACTGATGTACAAAAACTGATACAACATTTGGGTGAATAAAAACCATCAAAAACAACACTGTTGCGAAAACCGAGGTTTCATGGTAAATTGTATTTGTGTTTCACTTTACAGAGGACTCGATTCAAAGTGCTCGACCTAGTTAAAATGCAGTCATGCATTCATCAAATCACATACATTTTAGTTCCGACTACTCACCATTGGAAAGCGAACAGGAAGGTGTTTGCACATCGACGCTAGCCTCTCACACGAGCGCGTTGCTCCAACAGAAGATCGGGCGTACGCCCTCCTTTGTCTTTTTATGGAGAGCCCGGCCAATGCAGGATAAGCTTAACATTTTCAATTATTGCAGGAACGGAAGGAGACAGGCCTGCCCGTCTTAACCGTGGAGAGTCTGACAGAGATGCGTACAGGCGATCTGCTGCACCACGTATGTATTGTACATCAGCTACAGTCAAGTAGCAAACAAAAATTCATGGTTTTTAAGTAGTAACACTGATTACAGGAAAAAAAAAAAAAAAAAAAAACACCTGGTGTAAGGATTTCCATGGTTTACCAATTTAAACTAATCTTTCAGCCGGTGCTGACAAGAAAGCAGAGGCTGGTGCCGGATCTGCCACAGAGTTCACCTTCGTAAGTACTGACAAAATTTCAATAGGAATACTATTAAGACCCATAAAAAAGAACTAATGATAATTTCTTTGTCCTCATTTCAGAGGGGGGGCTTTGGGCGCGGCAGAGGACAGCAGCCTCAGTAAATTTTTACTTTCTGTATAATAAAGAAAATCCAAAACAAGTCAGGCCCTCAGTGTTGTATTTGACAACAGAAGCTTACAATGAATATCTAAAGCAGGGACGTCAAACACATTTTGGCGCGGGGGCTAATTACCCACAATTTGATCCCAAATGGGCTGGGGACCAGGATATTTGTGGCCGAGAACAACATTTTCTCATTGTTTTGGTGCAAATATGTACATTCTGAAAATATTTTCTGGTTGCAAATCATAGGAGCAATTACATTAAAATGTCTTAAATGAGTACAATGTCAACAATACTATGAATCAATATTAATTTACATGTGCAACTTACAGATCACTGTAGACCTAGATAAGACTTTTTACATAAATATCCACATCTGGAAATCTTGACAAGCTCAACTGACCAAACTATTCAGAAAGAGGGTGCAGTTCCCCGTCTTGTAAATACAAGATGTGGCAGTGCATGAACAAAAAGGGTTCCACCAAACCAACCCTGTGAACTGAAACTGTCGACTGGCATTTTGCGATATTCAGCGTCTTAAAAATATTTTTACAGTATGTTTTCATTTTCACAGAAATAAAATGGAAGGGTCAGTGCGACCTCCAGTGGACAAAATGTCCCTTTATTTAGTTAACTAGCAGTTAATGTTTGCACTAAAAATAATTCCGGCTGGTTTTGGCCTGCAGACCCTAGGTTTGACACCGTTGATCTCAAGTCTTAAAATCAGGAAGTTGACTATGGACAGAGAGACGTGAGGCTGAAGGTGAAATACTGGTGTTTTATTGTTGGCACATTTATATTACAATCTTCAGTCTTCTTGCACTGGTTTTATTCTACAGTCCCAAACAAGCGGATGGAGGGAAAAAAGTCCAGTGACACGTGAAACACAAACGTACGAGGATGTAACTTCCAGGCTGAAAGGAAGGAATGGTGAGGACTTTTGAGTGGGGAACCAAATTCCAATCAGTTTTATGTCTGTGTTGAATCAGCAGGCAAATGAGTACAATCCTCTCTTGTGATGTTTAACCCATTTGGCCACCAGATGGAGCCAATTACGACACAACTGCACTATCACCTTTGGTAATGCTGACACTACCCTAAATAAAATACATTTCAGATGCATGTCATGCTTGGATAGAAAGAACATTTGGTGTCACTTAACACCACCTGTTAATTTTGACTAAAGGATGAACTTGTATTAAAAAAAGAAAAACATCCTTGATTAAGTGTTATGTCTGCAATGTTCAAAATATTCGTGTCGCCAACATGACAGATTTATGAATGATCAAGTAGCCTCGTGACACCGGTCAGCATCAGCCCTCCAAAGACTCTTTCTTCCCAGCGGGGCGTGCCTGAGGTCGTTGCCCTCCGCGACTTGATTGCACATTCAAATGAAGCGCTGAAACCTTATGACATCCTGAGAGGGGCGTCGTAAACATAAGACTTTGGCCACCGCGCCTTTCTGATTAGACTGCTACTTTTACTGGTTGAGGAAGTCAATTAAATTCAGTCTCTCTCGTCACAGAGGCCTGAAAGGAGCCAGATGCAGGAGAAGGGTTTCAGGTTGTCAGTGTGGTTTCACATGATGGGCTTCCATCAACGGCCTTTGAAACATCTTTCACATCCTGGTCTAGCTTTCTGTTATCCCCTTTCATAGAACTACCGTTCCACCTCTAACAACACTGCAGAAGCGGCAAAATTTACCAATTGTCTTCAGCACCCTATTCCGCAGGGGCTTCTCTCACAAAGAACAGTGATCTATCTGCTAACACACCCGACATAATGTCTCCGATTTTGCCGAAAAATTACCAAGGAGACTTCAGCACCCCATTCCATGTCGGCACCTTTCACAAAGACCAGCGAGACGTTTTTCTACTAACAGCTGACATAATGCCCTGATACTACCTCAGAAGTGGGGAAATCTGCGGGTCAACTTCCACACACAGTAAAAGGCGTGACGTGTCTTTCCGCTATCCCCTTTCACATAGCCGCCGTTCTGCCTCTCATGCCACCTCATAAGCTGCACAATTTACTCATTCACCACATGGGCACCTTTCACTCATGTTTTTGCTAAACCTCTCGAACAGCTGCCAGTCTGCCTCTGGTACTACAACCCCAATTCCAATGAAGTTGGGACGTTGTGTTAAACATAAATAAAACAGAATACAATGATTTGCAAATCATGTTCAACCATTATTGAATTGAATACACTACAAAGACAAGATATTTCATGTTCAAACTGATAAATGTTATTGTTTTTAGCAAATAATCATTAACTTAGAATTTGATGGCTGCAACACGTTCCAAAAAAGATGGGAGAAAGTTCAGGAATGCTCATCAAACATCCCACAGGTGAACGGGCTCATTGGGAACAGGTAGGTGCCATGATTGGGTATAAAAGGAGCTTCCCAAAGATGGGGCGAGGTTCACCTCTTTGTGAACAAGTGCGTGAGAAAATAGTCCAACAGTTTAAGGACAATGTTTCTCAATGTACAATTGCAAAGAATTTAGGGATTTCATCATCTACGGTCCATATCATCATCAAAAGGTTCAGAGAATCTGGAGAAATCACTGCATGTAAGCGGCAAGGCCGAAAACCAACATTGAATGCCCGTGACCTTCGATCCCTCAGGCGGCACTGCATCAAAAGCCGACCATGTGTAAAGCATATCACCGCATGGGCTCACGAACACTTCAGAAAACCAATGTCAGTCAATACAGTTCGGCGCTACATCCGTAAGTGCAACTAAGTGAAACTCGACTATGCAAAGCAAAAGCTATTTATCAACAACACCCAGAAACACCGCCGGCTTCTCTGGGCCGGATCCGGCTCATCTAATATGGAATGATGGAAAGTGGAAAAGTGTTCTGTGGTCCGACGAGTCCACATTTCAAATTGTTTTTGGAAATTGTGGACGTTGTGTCGTCCGAGCCAAAGAGGAAAAGAACCATCCGGACTGTTATGGATGCAAAGTTCAAAAGCCAGCATCTGTGATGGTATGGGGCTGTGTTAGTGCCAATGGCATGGGTAACTTGCATATATGTTACGGCACCATTAATGCTGAAAGGTACATACAGGTTTTGGAGAAACATATGCTGCCATCCAAGCAACTTCTTTTTCACGGACGCCCCAGCTTATTTCAGCAAGACAATGCCAAACCACATTCTGCACGTGTTACAACAGCGTGGCTTCGTAGTAAAAGAGTGCGGGTACTAGACTGGCCTGCCTGCAGTCCGGACCTGTCTCCCATTGAAAAGGTGTGGCGCATTATGAAGCGTAAAATACGACAACGGAGACCCCGGACTGTTGAACAGCTGAAGCTGTACATCAAAACTAAGAATGGGAAAGAATTCCACCTACAAAGCTTCAACAATTTGTGTCCTCAGTTCCCCAATGTTTATTGAATGTTGTTAAAAGAAAAGGTGATGTAACACAGTGAGCCTGTCCCAGCTTTTTTGGAACGTGTTGCAGCTATCAAATTCTAAGTTCATGATTATTTGCTAAAAACAAAGTTTATCAGTTTGAACATTAAATATATTGTCTTTGTAGTCTATTCAATTAAATATAGGTTGAACATGATTTGCAAATCATTGTATTGTGTTTTTAATTTATGTTTAACACAACGTCCCAACTTCATTGGAATTGGGGTTGTACATGGGAAACCAGAACTTCAACTTTAGCACCGCATTTCACAGTGAACAGTCCTTCCGCTGTCTTGCCTCAATCCCAAAGGCTAGAAAATCAGCAGGTTGACTTCTACACCTCAGTACTGCGTCAGCACCTTTCACACAGACCTGTGTTACCTTTAACACAATCCACCATCACGCTTGTTACTACCTCAGCCGGAAAAATCAGCGGGTCGACTTCAGCACCCCATTGCACACACAGCAGTGACACGTTTTTCCGCTGTTTACCCTTTAACATAAGCGCTGTTCTGCCTCCGTTATAAGCTCAGAAATTGTGAAATCTGCACATCGACACCCGAGTCTGTGACGCCACCGTCCACACAGTGACGATGCATCTTTCTTCTATCCCCTTTCTCACAGCTGCCATCCTACCTGTGACACTATCCCCGAAGTCGAAAAACCAGCAGGTCGACTTCCTCCGTCCCCGTCGGGACCTTTCATACGGCATTTCCGCTAACCACCTTAACACGGCCACCGTCACGCGTCTGATGCTACCTCATAAGACGTAAAATGCGTGGATCGACTTCAAACTCGGGGTGGAGGACCAGTGACAGAAACCCTCTCATAGGAAACCACAGTGGACTCAGGGGTGGTCGCTTTCTGGTGCAATAGCCATCCATTTTCTACCACTTAGCCTGTTCAGTCACTGGTTGGAATTAAGGATGTGGTGGGTATTCTATCTTCAATCTCTGCCTCACTAACGTTGCGCGGATGGCTGACTGGCACTTTCATCGATCCCCATTCTCAGTTCAAATGACACCTTTGTATGCTCACCGTTGATCTGTATAGAAATAAACAATTTAGAATAAAATCCTCTTCCGTGCTCATCTACAACAGGGCCTCCAGTTTCACAGTATGGAGCCGGCAGCTTTCGTGACACGGCTAAAGAGACTCTTGCTAGACGATTAGAGACAAAGAAACAATAACAAACTAGTATCCAAAAAGCATTTTACATGTTCAAAACAAAGTCACACTGTACAAGGCTTGTTTGCGCTGCATCTTGCCAAAGACAGCATCATTGATTCACTTACTTTCAATGTCAAATTGGGTGGGGTGCAGATTAAATACAAAGACCCTCTCCATGTCACCAGAATGCCCCCGGGAGGCCGAATTTGGTACCACTCCCGACGTCACAGAGATCTAATTGATTCTTCACGAATATCTGCGTGTATTGTGTGTCCAGTGTGACACGACACGCAAAGATGCAAGCAAGATAATACAGGATGCATTATTTTGGGGGGGGGGGGGGCGGGGACGTCAGGAGCAGAGTACAGCCTTCGGCCTACCGGGTTGGCATCTGTGTAAATACAATGGGATGGAAGTTCATCAAAAAAACAACAGAAAAAGGAAATATGCTCGCTAAAGTCACCTCTAACGTAAACAACTGAAGCAAACTGAACGTGAGGAGGGAAAACAGGATATGTGCTGCATGGTTTTTGAAATATTTGTACTTTGACCTTCGGCGTGTGGCGGAAGACATTTCAGTCAATCACAGGAGAGAGTTAAAAAAAAAAAAAAAAGAGAATTATACGGCCAAAGGCAAAGCTATGTTGACATTCTTTCACTCTCTTTTCGGAGTGAATGTGCACCGTGCAAGAGTGAGATGAGTCCCGGAGAGGATCAAACTATAGTCTGATGAGCACAATAAAAGGAGCCAAAAAAGGTAAGGGGGGCACGGAGAGGAAAACCAAAAATGAGGGGACGTTGTTAAAAGGAGGACCACCACAAGCTTTTCAGTTTTAAGCACGAGAGATACACACTTTTACATGACAACAGTAAAAAGTAGTTCTTTTGCATTCAGTTAACACGCTGGGGGCATCGCAGGGGTGGGAGGCCTTTTTTGTTTTCATGCAACGAGGTTCAGTAAAAAGAAAACAAACAAAAAGAAAATAGGTCAAAAATGTACAAAGTGTTTCCGCCGACACTCGTCATCCAGACAGCGGCGGCGCCGAGGACTTGGCAAGGCAAAGCAGACAGAGTAAAAGAAGAAGAGTAAGAGCGCAAGTGGTGGCCAAAAGCTTCCGGCGGGGAGGGGGGGCGGTGGCTGGGGTGGTGTTCAGTTAGGGTTTTTAGTTATCTGATATCCGAGACGGAGCTCTGGTTGATGCTGTAGGCGGGGGGGAGTTCCCCGCCTATCGTGGCCACCAAGGGGGTCCCGTTGCTGGTCAGGCAGCTCTCCTGGAGAGCCTCGAAGTAGGTGGCCTGCACGGGTTTGTGACACCGCAACAACTGTATGGCATCGTCTATTTTAAACCATTCCCTTTTCCTCCCTGTTGGCGAGACAGAGACAGCGGTGGAGATACACGTCAAGACAAAGGCTTGGGACTAACTGCGCAGCCTAAAGCGGGGTACACGCATACCAATTATGAGACCAAATGGAAGCATTTTCCCTACTCTGCGACCAAAGTCCGCAAAGACTCCATGAACATAGGTCTCGTTAAACAATTATCCTGTGGTGTGGGGTGCGTTTAGAGTGATTTTTCCTCCCTGATCTGCTTGGAAAACAATACAGGCCTACAATGTGTTCAACATCTTCGACCACATATCATTAGATGTGTGCTCAATACAGTTAATTTGATTGCTGTCACACTTTTTTAAATTTAGATATCACACTTCCACCTTGCTTACATTGAGACTTTTTTTCCTCCTTTAAATATGGTTTTAACTGCTTAGTGCATGACCTAGCACAAGGGTCACCTACATGGTGCCCCCCCCCGCCCAAGGATCACATTATTAGCCCACAGGCCTGTTCTAAAAATAGCTCACCAATGATGGGACATTCCGATTTCCTAGAAATATTGTAGAAATGATCATTTTAAAATGTAAAAATCGGCAGAGATTTTTAGTGTTGCATATTAATATTTATCTGTTTCCCATCTTGTTAAATCTTTTATTTTTGTTTTTATAATTATTGTGAGAAATCATCAAGAAAAAGGGGTAACGTAGCAGCAATGATCCCACAAGTACAACAGTGCCGTTTACCAATGTTGACCGAATCCTCCCAGTCCTCCAGGACCTCCGTCACGATCAGAACGTAGACGAAGGTTCTATGTTTCCTCTCCTGGTTCTGTGTGTGTGTGTGTGTGGAGGGGGAAGAGGAAACAATCAGGTTATTCAACAACGCAGCGTTAATGAGCCAAACATCAATGGCGAATAAACAGGGGCTCACCTCGAACACGCCGACTAAGCGACCAAGCGTCCCTTTCACGCCCGCCTGCGAATAAAAACATTAAAACCTCAGTCAGACCTCCCAGTTAGAAAAACTGATCATCCTGGCTGCTGCATTCAGGCATTCAGACTCCAATAACCTGACACGGGCTACACCGTAGATCCCTTGTCAGACGGCTATTTAATAATTCATACATTACTGAAAACAATTATCACAATCTTCCACAGCAGTGTCTCTATATGTGCAAAAAACAATTGTACAACATAGAGCACTGCAAAGAAATTTCCCTTTTTTTTTTTTTAATCAATGAAAAGACAATAGACAACTCATTCATCAAATTTGTGCAGAACAAACAGTACACATTACGACACAAGAGGTTCAATGTGGGCTGTCGTCTGATAGCACCGTAATTTCTCGTGTATAATGCGCACCCCCAAGTTGACCTCAAAATTCTGGAAAACCCTTCAACCCATGTATAATGCATTTTTACAATGCATGATTTTGCTTCTACCCATATGATCAAAGCATGAAGTATTATCTGCAATTTCTTAGTTTTTTTCAAAGAATTATTCTGAAGTGAAACACTATTTGAACACATAATACTTTCTTTTTATTGTTCTTATTTTGAAATTCACAGCCGTACTATTATTATAGTAAATGAGAAAACACACAGTTATGCTCATAGGTTTGATTACCCAGGCAGAATTTGTAAGATGTGTATTCTTTTAAGAAAACATGAAGGACCAGGTGAAACATTAAATTTTATTTTAATGGGATTCAAATTAAACTGTCAAGCATTTCAGAAAAGCATTATCATTAAAAAAAAAAACCATAACCATAAAGAAATTAATGATGTTTGTTGTTCAGTCATCAGTTGTATTAAAAAAAAATATATATATATATATATTTCACAAATTCTGCCTCGGTATATAAACTTATGAGCACAATTGTACAAATATGCAGTCATATGTACCCCTGTCATGTTGGAATGAAAGTGTAGGCTACACCTTTTTCATAACCTCTAAGTGGCATGCTATAACCCCAATTCCAATGAAGTTGGGACATTGTGTTAAACATAAATAAAAACAGAATACAATGATTTGCAACTCATGTTCAACCTATATTTAATTGAATACACTACAAAGACAAGGTATTTAATGTTCAAACTGATAAACTTGATTGTTTTTAGCAAATAATCATTAACTTGGAATTTGATGGCTGCACCACATTCCAAAAAAGCTGGGACAGGCAGGTGGCAAAAAAGACGGAGAAAGTTGAGGAATGCTCATCAAACACTTGTTTGGAACATCCTACAGGTGAACAGGCTCATTGGGAACAGGTGGGTGTTATGATTGGGTATAAAAGGAGCTTCCCTGAATTGCTCAGTCATTCACAAGCAAAGATGAGGCGAGGTTCACCTCTTTGTGAACAAGTGAGAATCGAGAGAAATCACTGCATGTAAGCGGCAAGGCCGAAAACCAACACTGACTGCCTCTGACCTTCGATCCCTCAGGTGGCACTGCATCAAAAACCGACATGGGCTCAGGAACACTTCAGAAAACCAATGTCAGTCAATACAGTTCGGCGCTACATCCGGAAGTGCAACTTGAAACTCTACTATGTAAAGCAAAAGCCATTCATCAACATGCAGAAACGCCGCCGGCTTCTCTGGGCCCGAGCTCATCTAAGATGGACCGACGGAAAGTGGAAAAGTGTTCTGTTGTCCGACGAGGCCACATTTCAAATTGTTTTTGGAAATTGTGGACGTCATGTCCACCGGGCCAAAATACGACAATGGAGACCCCGGACTGTTGAACAGCTGAAGCTGTACATCAAGCAAGAATGGGAAAGAATTCCACCTACAAAGCTTCAACAATTAGTGTCCTCAGTTCCCAAACGTTTATCGAATGTCGTCAAAAGAAAAGGTTATGTAACACAGTTGTAAACATGACCCTGTCCCAGCTTTTTTGGAACGTGTTGCAGCCATAAAATTCTAAGTTAATGATTATTTGCTAAAAACAAAGTTTATCAGTTTGAACATGAAATATCTTGTCTTTGTAGTGTATTCAATTCAATATAGGTTTAACATGATTTGCAAATCATTGTATTGTTTTTATTTATGTTTGACACAAAGTGAACAACTTTTTCATAACCTCTCGCGGGCGGTGGCGTAGTGGAATGAAAGTGTACAGCTTTTTCATGACCTCTAGATGGCGGCATACATTTATAAAATGTGAAAGTCTTTTTCATTTTCTCCTATACCCATGTATAATGCGCACTTTTGACAATTGTGTTGGGTAAAAGAAATCTGCATTATACAAAATGACGGTACTTCCAGCCAGAGAAAAACATTTGGGAAGGCAAGGTAACATTTTGCGCAATGTGGCCAAACTAGAAAACCTGTCCTGTTCTGGGCCCACCACAGTAGCAGGTTCTGCATTGTGGGAAGTTGCAGTGTTTCTCCAGCACACTTGCGACCCTAATCACCATAAACTGTATAGAAAATGGAGAGAGGGATGCAAATAATCACAGAACTCCACGTGTGCGGTGGAATAATTCCCAACACTCCGTCCATTGATAGTGTGGATCAAATGCTGCTTGAGCCTGCCTGCCTTTTCCACCCTTTATGGTTTCTCCCTCACTTACCAAAGCTGCACATTCAGAAATCAAAAGACAATTTAAATCAATGAAGGAGACGGACACATTTTATCCAGTGCACTCATCTGTTGCTACAAGCGGCTCTGCCTCCTCAAGCCAAAACACGTGATCAGTGACTAGTCGACATTATGCGCTAAACAAGTGGACTTGTCTGTACAACACAACCATTAGTACATGTACATAAATATACTCCAATTCATTCTCAAAAATATACATCTTGGCGACAATATGCAAACCCATCTCCATTGCATCTCTGATGAGTATTTTTCCTTTTTGTCTTGTTATACAGAGGTTATCATCTCTCACTACTAATTGTATGACTGATAAATATTTGAAAATGTTACTCAAATGGTTGCCTGTTACTAAATGTTTTATGACCAGAGACAAATTCACTTTCCTATGGGAAAATCTGTTTTAAATGAGAACTACTTGGAAGTCAAACAACATAATGGAACAAATTGTGTTTAACTTGGATCAGGTTGCATGAGTTCAATCCACCAGTTAATTTATTGGGATTTTTCCATCCATCCATTTTCTACCGCTTATCCGGGTCGGGTCGCGGGGGCAGTAGCTTTACCTGGCACGCCCAGACTTCCCTCTCCCCAGCCCCTTCATCCAGCTCTTCCGGGGGGATCCCGAGGCGTTCCCAGGCCAGCCGAAGGACGTGTCCTGGGTCGTCCCCGGGGTCTCCTCCCGGTGGGACGTGCCCGGAACACCTCACCGGGGAGGCGTCCGAATCGGATGCCCCAGCCACCTCATCTGGCTCCTCTCAATGCGGAGGAGCAGCGGCTCTACTCTGAGATCCTCCCGGATGACCGAGCTTCTCACCCCATCTCGAAGGGAGAGCCCAGACACCCTGCGGAGGAAACTCATTTTGGCCGCTTGTATCCGGGATCTCTTTCTTTCGGTCACGACCCACAGCTCGTGACCATAGGAGAGGGTAGGAACGAAGATCGACCGGTAAATTGAGAGCTTCGCCTTTCGGAATAGCTCCTTCTTTACCACAACGGACCGATACAAAGTCCGCATCACTGCAGACGCCGCACCGATCCGCCTGTCGATCTCCCGTTCCATTCTTCCCTGACTCGTGAACAAGACCCCAAGATACTTGAACTCCTCCACTTGGGGCAGGATCTCATCCCCGACCCGGAGAGGGCATGCCACCCTTTTCCGACTGAGGACCACGGTCTCAGATTTGGAGGTGCTGATTCTCATCCCAGCCGCTTATTGGGATTTTTTTAAAAGATGAAACAAATGCCTTCATGCCGACTCATTTACTGCCCAACTGTTAGAAGAGACTTAAAACAAATAAATGTAAAAAAAAAGGGCAGGTTCACCAAAGAGAAGCGATGACCTCTCTTTCATAAAACCCAAACCTATCGGCGAGGTAGACGTCGGCTCTGACAGGAGGTGAACAGCGGGTCAGTCTTTTTGCTGCTTCTTAATCTTCCAGTTACTATCTATAAATAACTGTTGACTGCACTTGCGGTGTCAGTGTTGCACCCTTCAGGCTTTGAGAAAGATCATTTGGTAAGGGGGGGGGGGCAGCCGACAGGATGAAGTTGGGGGCCAAACCTGGTCACAAGGATAAAGACTGCCTGGCTTCGTCTCATAATACGCGTGGCATAGAGGCGAAACTTCAAGTTATGTAACGTTGTCGTGTGCATGCTGAGATGGGGTGAGGGTGTGCGGCGGTCGAGCATAAACAGAGATTACGGACGGGCGGACTGCTTGGGAAGTCGCCTTGATGTTCTTGCAAATTAGCATAGATAAAAAAGTCATTCGAAAATGACAGTCGAGGCAGGAGCGGCATTTGTATAAAAGCTGACAAACACAAGGTTTTCGACGCCGAGTGGAAATGTTCTGGCACGCCGGCAGCATCCTGCAACTAAACAAAGCCACCCACACACACGCACACGCGCGCGCGCGCAAGGAGGAGCCAGGATGAGAGATGATATCAGCATCCGTTATTGTGCTGGATCGCGCACAGAGAATGGGCTTTATATGGTGCCAAATGACAGACAGCCGGGCGAGAGGATTCGGTGTCTTCGCTCCGATCAAAATGCCGACAGTGTGAACAGCGTGTACCTTCCAGAAATACTGCATTTAGGTGACGGATGAAGGGGGTCCCAAAGGTGGAATATCGATTTCAAGGGGAGACTCCCGTCTGTTTACTAATTACTGCCCTTTTCCAAACAAAGGAGCCAATACGGCGGAACCTTAAAAGGCGAACGCCCCTAACATCATGCAATTCAGTCCGCATTGAAGGTGTATGTTGAGCTTTTTCTTTGGCTTTCTTTCCCCCCCAACGCAGCCTCGACCAAATGTGAAGAAAAACATGAGAAGACAAAAAAAAAAAAAAAAACCATACAGGGCATGAAAAGCATTATGACTCGAGTGTGTTCTAGTGTTGCGGAGCATCGATGTAGCGGCTGAAAGGCGGATTTTGAATTGATTTTAACTTGCGACGAGCTGTGAAATGTGTCTGCAATTCCACTTTTACAATGACTCCTTAGTGGTAAACTTCTTTTTAAACTTCCATATAAGGCTGCTGCTATCTGATATTTTTACAATCGAGTATTCTACCAATTATCCCATTGATTAATCCGAGTAATAAGACAAAAATGTGTTTTGCATGACTAAAAACAATAATGTGAATGTGAGGTGCACTATTATTTGTGTCCACTTGGGGTCACCATCCATGCGCTCTACTGTAGTATCTGCGACTTTGAATATGTACGACTTTAAAAGGTGGGGCCTGTCCAGGTGACTGATGTGGGCGTCAGCGAATGAGAATGTAGAGTGGGCTGACTGTTACCTGGCCAACCCATTACCTCGTGGTGTTGATTGACTCATCTAGCGACGGTAGGCTATATTAAACGAGCTGACATCGATTTTGCTCCTACTTGTATTGAATTATTTGCATGATTTGATGAATCGTTGCAGTCTGATTTCCATCTATCCATTTTCCACAGGGCTTGTCCTCATTTGGGCCATGGGTGAGCTGAAGCCAATACCAGCTGAGAAGGTGTACACTGCCTAACTCGTATAAAAATATGAGCGAGTCACATCTATAGAGGCACTTTTAGCATGTTTAAAGAAGGTTTAAGATTATATTAACAAGTTTATATCAGTGGTTCAGTTCAAATGTAACTTTCTAAACATTGCAAGGGCTCTATGAGGGCGACAATTTTCAATCCCAAACAAGCTTCCGGGAAACAGATTGCGTTAAGGTTACCTGGTATTTAATCCTTTTCGAAAATGACTAATGATGGGGTCGGAAAAAAAAACCCAGCGATCTCAAAAATGAAAGCTCGCTACTTAAAAAACATTTGCACAAGGTGGCTCGAGCTGAATCCCGCTGTCCTCGTTTGACACCCAAGCAGCGCTGTGTAACATGATGACAACGATGGCACTGGCGACATGTTGCTAGGCTCTGTCTGAGCAAGCAAACACAGCAGTTCAAACAGGGTTTAACTGTAAAGTATTTGGCCCAATATAAAAAAAAACTCCAAAGTCGAACGCCATACAGCTTTGTCAGCTTTTTCTGTATTTTAGGTTCAGTTTTTTTTTTTTTTGGCAACGCAAGCAGACTCTTTTAAATCATTGTCCAAGTACTGGTTCTTACAGGTGTTATTTTAGAAGGTGTCTAATTTCTGTTGGCTTTATTGGACCTTCAAATAAAGCCAGAATTGACCATCTTTTTGTGAACAAAGACTTTGATTCGGGTCACAAAGTGAAGACGTAGACTGCCATGTTAGCTTCTCACGCTAGCCGCAGACAGGTCATCTGCAACATGCTGCCCAATAAAACGTCTGTGATAGCGATGGTGTGTCATCTGGAATAAATGAAACCAAATATTGATCTCAATAGGAAATGTAGTTCGGAAGGTGGACCAAATCAAAGACGGACTGCTGTAAAGTTTACCTGTGCAGTTTGTAGGGCTGCAACTAATGATTATTTTTGGAATCGCCTAATCTGTCGATTTCTTTTTTCCGATTAGTTGATGAATTTAATTCTAAAAATGGTTTTTTTTTTAAATTCACAGACAATACAAACGAATTGATTATGTTTCCGTTACTGGTTTAGTCCGTAACATGTCAGAAAATAGAAATTTTTTTTTTTTTACATTTTTCCAAAGTAAAATACGTTTGCAAATGTCCTATTTTGATGAAACAAAGATAATGTGTCTAAAAATAAGTACTAAAAAAAAAACATACTTCTTTTCCAGGAATGTTTTTTTCCCCCCTCTCTGCTCAATACACTTGACACTACTAACTAAACAATTATACTGCTAACATAAGGTTTGACGATGGTGACAGTTGTGGTCTCTGGAATTAATTATTACAAATTTAAGTCATCCAAGGGAAAATATAGTTTTGAACATCAACCAAATCGAGGGTTGACAGGCGTTAAATTGACCTGTGAACCTTTTCCCTCTCTAGTCAACCCATTCGACAGTACAGATGAAATCATTACGGCATCCGAAGCGAAAACCCACCTCCTCGCACACTTCCCGAGTAGCAGCGACACTGGGCTCCTCCTCAGGTTCCATGCCCCCTCCGGGAACGATCCACTTATCGGGATGTCTGCTACTGCTCACCAGCAGCACCTGCAAAATCATTCAACATACACAATGGCCTGATCGGTGGCTGAATGAATGCTGCGTGTTCACACTAGGTCAGGATTGTTATGCAGGCAGATTTTGCAATTTGAAAGTATGGGACAGAATGTTGAATCACTTGTGTGTGGATTAGGTCTATCACTATCGAATATTTTTAGAGATTCCATACATTATTCGAATTTCAAAAAATTACCAGTTATTGCAAAATGTTTGGGGGGATTACTGTATTTTAAGCAATTCTTTTTGGTTCTCATTGTTTAATGATTAAACAAAAACAAATGCGAAATAATTACGCAATATCACACAAGAGGGAGTGATGTACTCACCAACCTTTTTGAAACAGATCTACTTCTCGGGCATGGATTAATGTGAAGGGCTACTAGTTTGATTTCATAGTAATAGATTTAAGTATTTTCCCCCCATAAATTGATTATGATTCAGATACTGGTTGGTTTGGTCCGTAGCATGTCAGAAAATTGGGGAAAATGTTTTCCAACATTGTTTTCCAAAGTAAAAGCAGATGTTTGCAAGTATCGTCTTTTGATTTAACAAAAGATAATCAGTCTGCTTTCATGAAAGACTACAGAAATCAGACTATTTACTATATTGAATATTTGGACAATTTTAAATGATTTGGATTCATTCTGACACCTCGAGTAACTGCTCACTACGCCAGGATTGTTGTGCAGGCATGTTTTGGGAGTTGAAAGTATGGATCAGAATGTGCGGCAGCTTATCGATGTAATGCCACATGGTTACAATTCACTTGTGTGTGTGTGTGTGTGTGTGGATAGTTCATGTTGGCAACAATGAAGTTTGTCTCAGGATTTCAAACTGTCTGGATTAGGTTCCTCGCTATGCTGGTCATAGCGTAGCTACTTTTTTGAATTAGTAAAAGGAATCAGTACCTCTACTGGATTTCCCCCCCTCTCAGAGGTATCTGTATTTCGATTTAAGTGCAGAGTTTGTCAAGAATTCTTTTGTCACCTCACTTATCGACTGGCCATCAGCCTCCAGAATCGCCTCTGATCTCAACACAATTGCGGCTTTCGCACACAGGTGGCGACGGCGACAGTAAATTAAGTGACTAAACACTATCAAAACAAACTAGGGCTTGAGGACCTATCACATGAACGCCTGATAAATACTCTCGCAACGTCAAATACAAGGTTATGTAAATCACGCGCATCATTACCTTCAGTGTTGTCTACCGGCTAGGGCTAGCATAAATAGTAGCAGTTGCGTTAATAGCACTAGCGGTTACCTTCGTTTAATAACAGAGGAGCCGCGCTGGATAATTAGATGACTATCAACGCTAAGTCAACCCCGACGACCGCTTGAATGACAACGAGTCACAGATCATAACAACCCGGCCAGTCGACCGAGCCGGTCGGCCGGCCGGCCGGCCGACGGAACCACCGTTAGCATTAGCTCGCAGCTAACGGTGGCGAATTACTAGAGTGTATAAAAAATAAAAATAAAAATCCCTGATACTGAAGAAGCTTACATAACACTCGGCAAAATCAAATGATAAGAAAATGACATAGAACGTTAAAGAGACTAACTAATATACAAGTGAGTGGCGGGTACAACCTGTAAAAATAACATAACCCTGTTGACGAATAAATTCATTTACAGTTAGTGCTGAGGCTAATGCTGCTAATGCTAACGGTAGCGCGGCCCGACAAAAGAGCCACATCCCCGGACTCACCTCCTCCTCCGATTCGCTCCTGAAGCACAGGCAGGCGGCGCGCTTCTTGTAGCCGTCCCCGTCATACGTCCGGGTCTGGTTTGACTTGAGCTTAATCATTGCGGACGGGGGTGCGCAGGCGTTCAAAAAAAGCACGGCTAAGTTGACCACGTTCAAAAGCGACGCTTGTCGACGCAAAGTCCTCCTCGGGCGGGGGGAACCTCGGCGTTTTCACTTTAATAGAAATAACTTCTTCTCCGCTTCATTTTCAAACAGCTCGGCGCAGCCACGGCACGGTCGCCATTACAAGGTGCCACTACGCCCACGACGTAGTTTACCCTTTAATAGCTCCGCGAGCGTACGGAAGTCACGTAGGCGGCCTTCGGGAATAGGGGCGGCGAATAGCGGGGGAAACGCAACACCACATGCCGACCAGAGTGAGCCGGTGGAGGAAACGGACACTTTTGGTTCCAACTCCCTTGCAACGGCCAATTGTTTGCGCCTAGCATGAACGTAAACCCGATTTTGGACACTATAAATGCCATATTATCTACTTCTTGTTTCAAAATAAAGGTGGCGTGGGGCGTCATTTTGATTCAACAGTTTCAGCACCGCAGGTAATGGACAGCGCCACCTCAAACATCTCATAAATGATGGGTGACACGATTAATAACGTGATTTTAATACCATTAAAATATAGAAAAGGCCTGTTTTGGGTAAAAAATATATATATATATACATGGGTGAGTGCACTGTTTATTGTTTGAATGTGTTATTATTATTCATCATGTATTTTTACACTAAAAATGTCTTCATATCCATCTTCAAATGGAGGTTTTTGTGATGGAAAAAAAATCGATCACTTTTTCAACAATTAATGTGACATATACCTTAAAAAACTTGTTCAACCACATTATCTCAGATGTTTATTTTTACTTCCCATTTTGAAAACAGTTTTTTTCCCCCCAAATTGGGTTGTACAGGTAGAGGTCACATTAATAATGAGAAAATGTTGATTATGTTTTTTTAAATATCACAAAACCCTGGCATTTGAACAGGGAGGGGTGTGTAGACTTTTTATGTCCACTTTATGTGCTATGAATCATTGTTTTTAAATAGAGGTTACACTCTTTATTGTATGTGTGTGTGTGCATAAACATTAGAGATTAAAACAATCCCCATTCTGAAAAGTTTCAAACAGTGCGCTGCTCTAAAAGCTTGGCGTCGACAACAACATTGTGAATGTGTGTGTGTGTGAGTGTGGCTTATAGAGACCACTGCTGTTGAGAAACATTTCAGAGTACGGGGAATGAAAAAGGTAATTAGAGCCAAGTGTTGCCCCCGGGCGGGTGCAGCAGTAAATATGCAAACATAATTAAAGTGTTGTGGTAATGCTTCTAAAACGGAGCGCCACAGGAAGAAAGTCAAAGGTTTCACCTGCTTTCCTTTCGTGCGTGCAGTTTGTGTTGCGGACAACTTTCAACAAAGTCAGCGGCTGCAAAATGAAGTACACAATCTACTACGGGTGTGTCCAATATTTCGGCCTTTACAAAGGTTTCTTGACAAAATGTGGCTTTTATTCTTGTAAGATTAGAAATTGTGGTTACAAAAAACATGATGTTCATATTAAATGTATGACTTTTTTTGAATCTTGAAAATAATATTACTTTTACTTTCAAGGTAATAACTGTTTTCCCTCAAAATAAAATTTGTAATGGAAAAAACATGCTTTTGGCGGAAAATTATGATTTGTTTTTGCGCAAAATGCTTTTTTTTTTTTTTAAATAAGAAAATAGTCTTTTTTTCTTAAACTAATGTGACCCGTTTCTTAAAAGACTTTCCCCCCCTCAAAATTATTTGACTTTTATGCTTAGAAAATTATTATTATATATAATATATATATTATTATAATATATTATATAATAATAATAATAATAATTATGTATATTATTATTATTAGCATTATTTACTCTCTGAAGATGATGCTTGCTTTTCTAAAAAAAAAAAAAATAATAATAATATTTCATAAGTACTACTTTTTTCCTTGGAAGAAGAAAAAAAAAAGTGAATTATGATTATTTACTCTGTTACGATTGACCTTGCTTTTTGGAAAAAAAAACCCTTTATTGTAACCCTTATTTTCATTAGATTATTACAAAAAATATATGGCTTGAATCTCCTAAAACTAAAACCTTTTCTTATACTGCTGAAAAAAGACTTTTTATGAAAGAAATATTGTTAGTCTGTCCTTTTCAAAGGAGACGTAGCTTTACTTCATTTTAGTTTGATCCTACTCAGCGCTCTGCAACAACCATTGTTGTGAATTGGTGGTATAGCAATTCAAAGGAATTGAATCACACTATAGTCAGCTTGTCTTTACACTCGTCAACCAGCATCACAGCTCGACTGTATGATTATGATTTGCAGTTCGCAGTGGTGCACGGCCTTCTTGCACACATCCTGAAGAAACGGAATTGAATTTACCCATACAGAGTTGCCATCAATCTAATCTTCATCACATGTAACAAAAAGGAAACTTCATAAGCATTGAACGTGCTTGCATGTGCAGATGTTATTCACGCTGTTCTGTTTTCCCTTGAAGAGAGCGAGCGGAGGCTCGACGCGGTCGAAATAAAAATATATGTACATAATACACAAGAGGTTGCCGTGCTGCTTGCGCTTTAACGATGCGCAGTTGCTACGGCAACCCCTTTTTCTCTCTGCCACCTGAGCCGTTCATCAGCTGGGGGGCGGGGGTTACTAAGCTAGTCTGTCCAGAAGGGGGCGCTCATCTCCTTGAATAGATACACTAGAAGAGAAGACAGGAACACTGCTAACCCTAACCTACTCAGTAAACTCACCACGACAGAGAATCATACTTCAAATTCCATCCATCCATTTTCTACCGCTTATCCGAGGTCGGGTCGCTTTAGCAGGGACGCCCAGACTTCCCTCTCCCCGGGCCACTTCATCCAGCTCTTCCCGGGGGGATCCCGAGGCGTTCCCGGGCCAGCCCAAAAACGTAGTCTCTCCGGCGTGTCTTGTCTCCTCCCGGTGTGACGTGCCCGGAACACCTCGCCGGGGAGGCGTCCGATTCGTAGGAAACTCATTTTGGCCGCTTGTATCCGGGATCTCGTTCTTTCGGTCACGACCCGCTTGTGCTCCTCCCCTCCGGCGGAGAGGGCACTCCACCCTTTTCCGACCGAGGACCACGGTCTCAGATTCGAAGGTGCTGATTGTCATCCCGGCCGCTTCACACTCAGCTGCGAACTGCCCCAGTGAGAGTTGGAGATCACGGCTTGATGAAGCCAACAGAACCACCTCATCTGCGAAAAGCAGAGATGCAATACCGAGGCCACCGAACCGGACCCCCTCTACGCCTCGGCCGTGCCTCGAAATTCTGTCCATAAAAGTTATGAACAGAATCGGCGACAAAGGGCAGCCTTGGCGGAGTCCAAGCCTCACTGGAAACGAGTCCGACTTACTGCCGGATACGCGGACCAAAGTCTGAGTCCGGTCGCACGGGGACCCGAACAGCCCGTACCCCGTACTCCCGAAGCACCCCCCACGGGACTCCCCCTTCTCCGAGTCCACGAAGCACATGTAGACTGCTTGGGCCAGCCAACTCCCATGCACCCTCGAGGACCAGAAAAAGAGCTTCCGCAAAATAATAAAAAGTGACTTGGCAGCATTAACGCACATTATTGAAATGGAATTATCAGAGAGCTCTATTCAACGTCGATCAAATGTCCACGCAAGCCCAGCTTAGAGCACTTTTGACTTTGGGCTGGCCCTCAACGACCAGAGAATATCTTGCTTTCTTTCTTTAATCGAAGCCCGGAAAGACAATGGCGACGTTAACCTTCACACACGGCTAAAGATGCACGTTAACGACTTGGGAAACGGGCAGGAGATCGCCAGCTCGGTTTCAAATTTGCTGCCGTGTTGTGATCGGGCCTTCGAGTGCCACCGCCTCTTCATGGCCGCTATCGTTTGCGGAAAATCGCTATTTCGATTCCAATCCGATTCGATGATTTGTCAGCGGCGTCATGTTACAGCTGTATCCTCATATCATATCTCAGTATTTCTATGTAGTATATGCACGGAGCTGTCACATTGTGAGGGGAAAATAAGCATTTCAAGGTAAAGGGGGACATATTATGTAGATATATTGTATACGAATAGTTGGGTCTGTGGAGCGCATTCAGTGTGAAATGAAACAAGCAGGAAAATCTTCGATTTGTCCATTTGTGTCTGTGAGCGCGGAGAGTGTACCCCGCTTCTCTCACCCGTGACCCCAGTTAAGTCTTGGTCTCATTTTCATATCCACATCACAAACAACAACAACAACAACAACAAAAACCGAGCATTTGAACAGGGGCGTGTAGACTTTTTATTTCCACTGTTGCTGTAAAATCATTCTTAATATTGCTGGCCGCTGTTCCCCCCAAAATTGACAATTTCAAATGTATTTTGAATTCAGTTACATCATGAAATGATTGGTCTATTGTTTTTCTTTTTGGGAAATAATACCGCAAATGTATTAGTAAAATCAATTCAATGAAAATGATGAATTATGACCAAAATCAGATTTCTTTTTTCAGCCCAAAAGTTTACACACCCTGGTCTGCGCCGTATGCTCGTATTGCTTTCTCACACCACCAGGGGCTGCTCTCACCTCGCTTTTTATTCCTCACGCCCCCCAAGAAAATGCCACCATCGACCGCATCAGCTTGGTCGATGCGCCCGCGGATGATGACATCAATCCCCAAAATCGACAATAATGCCAGGAGGACGCAGTGGAATGGAAGCGCTGCTGGCACATTTCTCGACATGAAAACATGACGTTCCTGGCTGCCCACGCCGGAATCTCCTGTGGTGTGCGGCCACCCCACTGAAGACGGATAGCACATTCCACATCCACACAATTACCTGTTTTTACGACGCGGCGTGCTTTCGGAACGGATGTCTTACGGATGTAATATCAGGTGACAGTAAGCTGAGAAAGCTAGTTGTTGTCCGCTGCATCCGCAGCGGACATTTGTCTAGCGAGGCTCATCGCTTCGAACTTACATTACAAGAGAACGAAGATGATGATCTATTAGGGTGGCTTCCTTTTCGGGGCATTGAACTTTCCCAATTTTTGTGCAAAGACCTAAGTCAGACGCCACGAAATTGGTGTCGACGCCATGCATCTCGACTGAGAGTAAAGCGTTGTACGTCGAGGAGGAGCTAAGTTTAGCCTGGGTTGTTAATAGAAGTAGTTACGGGGAGAATTTTTTCGAAGGGAGTTTCTTTTGAAGTGGACCTGTTTGTGCTATATTTTTGGTTGAAACTATTCATATATGCAATTGAAGAACATTTTTAGAATGACTCCACTTTTTTCGCTATTCGCGGTAGGGCCAGTGGCGGTTCCAGCCTGATTTCAGCGGGGCTAGACTACAATCATGACCGGTGGGTGCGCCCCGCTTTCGAGGCGTCCAGCAGTCACATGCGGATGCAGCACACGGCTGCTCTCTTTCACCTTCCCACACAGCACAACGAAGCGCTGAGAGTCGGTCTCCCTTTTATACACTTACACGTGTGCGTGTGTGCGTGTGCGTGCGGGGCTGCGCCGCCAGGAGTTCGATATTAGATGAACGCAGGCCCTGATGAAAAGCGGTGCAACAATAACATCTTTGCCACTATGAAATCAGCTCGTTGATGCAGAAGGACAATCGGCTCATCACTTGACATTCTTTTTTGGGGGGTCGGACGGATTGAAAATATGAAGGAAATCATTTCATTTTCCTCCCCTAGAGTTGCGTGGATGATGGATGAAAAAAGAAATAAGATTCGTTTGGCCCTCAGAATGAATGACACCACTCGACGAGAGAACCTTTTGAGCTCTGGAATTGACGCTCTGAATAATTCCCATTATGTGTCCATGAAATGAGCAGCGTCTGGGGGCAGGTGATTACGCCTCGGCGGGTTCGCGCCCGCTTCCGCCGCCCGGGATTTGTGCGAGTGACGGGAATTAAGGTGGCTTTCCATTCTCTAATTGAAACAAGGAAGCTCGGGAGCTCTGGAAAAAGTCGCATTCACTGGCGGGGAAAATCGAGGGGGTCCTCTCATTGGGGTGGTACCCTCAAAGCCTCTGCTTTTGTACCCTTGACACTTTTATAGCACCTTTAAAATAACGCTGCTGAAAATCCTATAAAAGTTGCACTGGCTAAAATGAGGCTGCCGTCAAATCCCGTCAAAGCGGCCAAGGTTAAAACAAGACGAGCGCAAATCCTGGAGAAGTCGCACACCGAAAAAGAAGGCTACCGTAATTCCCCGAAACGTCGTGCGGATGAAAAGAACACAACTGTCGTTCTCATTCCAGGTGATGCAGGTTAAAACAAGACTGTACCCTAAGTTGTGCAAGTTGGAATAAATCCCTTACAGAATGTGGAGGTGAAGACAAGACAAAATGGGCATATTCATTCCAATCTGCCAGATTCAAAGCGGACGACCTGAAAATTCTGCAGGTTAAAATAAGGCCGCTGTAAATGCTGGAAAATCTCGACATCTGTGTTCAAATTCCATAAATTCCCCCAAAATGGATGATATTTCCTGTAATTCTCATAAAAGATACTCAGGCTAAAACAAGACGAGCATAATTCCCCTCAAATCTGCATTCAAATAAAGCACCCATAAATCCGGTGAAATTTGCACACAATAAAGCAAGACGAGCGGAACTCCCCAGAAGGTTTTGCTGGTGGAAAAAATACGACCCGAAGCCCATAAAACATCACGTGTGCGCGTTGAAATCAAACGACGGCGATGCGCTTTTAAAATAGGACGAGTGGAAATCCACGAAAAGATGTCGAAGTTAAAAGACGACTCTTGTGAATCACCGCAAGGTTGCACAGATGAAAAAAACAAACAAACAAACTACCTGAAATCGGTTCAAATAAGGCTGCCGCAAATCTTGTCAAATCTGCACAGGTTAAAACAATCCTATAAAAATCTATTCGGGTTCAAATCTGCACAAATGAAAATAACTACCACATAGCCCATAAAAGTTGTGCAGGTTCAAACCAGGGCGGAGTACGTTCTGGAAAAGTTGCGCAGGTTAAAAAGGCTACCAAAAAAAAAGGAAGGTAGAAAGTGGACAGCTTAAAATCAAATTACAGTAAATCCCTTCAAAATTCTCCACATTGAAAGAATATATATAGATATATCTATGTAGATATCGATATCTATATTCATCTTAAATGATAGGTACCGACCGGAAAGCTGTAGCGAGCATTCGATCAGAATCCGAATCCGAATCAGAATCATCTTGATTTGCCAAGTATGTCCCAAAAACACGCAAGGAATTTGTCTCCGAATTTGTCGGAGCCGCTCCAGTACGACAACAGGCCGTCGGTCAATGGACAGAGAACGCTTTGGAGACACAAAGACATTGACCAAAAAAAAGCATTTTTGGGGTTTGTTTTTTTTGACAATTGTGCAAAAAGATGCAGTTGGAATGACTCATATCGCAATAGTCCGGCGCAAAGGGCGCCGAGACTTCGAGGAGCGGATGCGGTTTCAAGTGACGAGTAGTGCGATCATCTGGGACAACGTCGCAGAGACTCCTCAATCGCTGTGCAAATGGCGCAGATGCTACTCTGGCACGAGTGGCCGCTGTATGCAAATAGTGCAGCGTGGCGAGTGCACGAGTGATACGTCATTGGCCCCACACAAATGTGACAACCAACTCAAGTCCAAACATTGACAGCTTCTTGTAATGGAATTGGAGGTCAGATCGCAAGAGGCTGAGAAGCTAGTTCTAGTTTGCATCGATCGATCGGTAGCGCCACCTTCAAATCTGCAGTAGAAGGTGTTCAAGTCGTTGGCTAGTGTGCTATTGTGCTCAGCTTGGGGGGGGGGGAATTAGTCAGCGATCGGACCGATTTCGAGTCGTTGGCGCTCAACTGTTTTTCCAACTCTTTGCAATGTCAGCTGGGCCCTGATTACCATCTAGTCATCCAAATTTGCGCAAATTAAAATCAAGCTACCGTAAATGCTGTAAAATCTGCACAAACTAAAATAGGACTGCCGTTCATCCCATTAAAGTTGCGCAAAGTCCAAGAAAAATGACCATCGATGCCTTTCATTTTCTTGAAGTTCACCGGAAGTCCCTTAAATGCTCCCGTAAATCCTGTAAAATCTTAACTGGTTAAAATCAGGCAACTTGAAATCCCAACAACCACGCGCAGGCTCTATTTGTGCGCCAGGTGCATTGTGGGACAATAAGGAGGCCTCAGACAATTGGTTCCACGACGGGAAGAGGTTAGAGCGCGGGCGTGCCGTCTCCCGGACGCCTCGGAGCGCCCGTCGTCACTCGTCCATGTTCGCGGGCTCGAAGCACCGCGACATGGAGTTGTCAGGTTCTGGGTTTGAATCCCAGATGCGGTCTTCCTGCGAGCTGCCTTTCCCATGCCCTTTTTTGGCACTCCTTCCTTTCTTGCCTTCCCCCACCAGCTTTTCCTTTCTTCCTTGTTCCCTTCACGCCTTGCTTCCCTTTTCATCCATGCGTCCTTTACATTTGTTCCTTCCGCATGCTTACCAACCTTCCATCCTTTCTTCCTTCCTGCCCTCCTTCCTGTCTGACCTCTTTCTGACCTTCCTTCCCCTCAGATCATCTCTTCCTTCCTTCCTTCCCTAACCCTGCGACTTTCCTCCTCCCTTCCTTCAATTGTTCCCTCCTTCCTTGCCTTCCGTATGTGTCCAGTACTGCTTTAAAAGCACCCTCTTGACTTTTTTTTTTTTTTTTGGCCATCCTTCACGTTACCTGTAAAAGCATCAATTAATGAATTTTTTTTTTTTTAAATGTGCCCCCCACCACACACACTCTGTATTTGCAGGTCTATATGGTGCTACAAATGACATATTAAAACATGATATGAGTTTTATTTGGATTTGTTGCGTTGGTGCTGCACGAAGCGAAGTGAGAGTTTTCCTCACCCCGATTGGACTGGATATCTCCGTCATGCTGCGCGCAGCGCGCAGCTCTCCACGCGCATCCCACGGCGGCGGCGGCGGGCGCGTCTTCGGGACGTCTGCGACGATTCCACTCTTTAATTGAGCTTAATTGGCGGAGGGTAGAGATGCTGCGCTCGCCCTCCCGAAGCCCGTTGACATTTTGACAGTAATAAGGGATAAACGCTATCGCCGAACGTGCACTAATCTGCTCTCAGCACCTTCGCCTTCCCCCCCTACCCGGGCTGCAGAACGCCGTGGAGCATCAATCACGCGCGGGAAACATCCACCGCCGTGAGAGAGAGAGAAGAAGAAAAAAAAGAAAGAAAAGAAAAGCCAACGTCGCCCGGTTTGCAACGCGTCCCCGCACGTCCCCGCCCACCCAGCCAGTTGCAGACTTTTCAGCACCACTTCCCCCCCGCGGACGGCGCTCTGTGGATACCGCGCGCAGGGGTCGCACGCCGAGAGGCTTCCGCCGAAGATCGGCGCGTCGGACGGGGGCCACTTTGCGGGGCGGACCGCACTGGAAGCTGCGTAAGGGAGGGGCAAAAAAAACCGAGGGTAAGTGCCGCGCCGCAAAAAAAAAAAAGAATCATTTCCAACCAAAAGCTGGAAGAGGCTGCTTTTAGGCTTTAAAGTGCAAAACTAGTGACCAAACGAACGCACGAGACCTGCTTTCGGGACTTGTGTGCTGCTTTCTGTTGTTGTGCTTGTGGCTTCCAAACAATGTTTTGCCCGCGCTGCGGAGGCGCTCACTCGATAGATGGCCAACCTAACCGAAGGCAGCAACAGCTGTGCAAAAGTGAGCCGCACGTCTCACGAGTTGAGTCCCGTCAGGAGGCGCACGAGATGGACGGAGTCGAATCTCCGCTATCAGGTCTTTCTATTCTATTTTTGTGTGTGTGTCACGTTGTGGCTGGCGAGGCAACGCTCCGATGAGCTCCCTTCAGAGCGACCGTGTGTGTGTGTGTGTGTGTGTGCATCTTCTGGCAGTGGTGATGATGACGGTGGTGCCCCCCTCCTCCTCTTCGTCCTCCAGTCAACTCGACTCAAAAGCCAGCGCGCCTCTTAATGCAGCCGCATCATTGAGTTGCAGTCGAGGGGATAGTCGGTCGTTGCACCGTAAGCGACACTTCATTTCGCCTGCGTGACCCCTGCTCCCTGCGGCCTTTTTTTTTTTAAACATGTATTTCGGCGGCGGGCGGGGGGGGGCAAAGATTAGCTTTGCGTCGCGTTATTCCCACGGCTTGGATTGGATGGTGTGCGCAAGGCGAAGGGAGGCGGCGGCGGCGGTGCAAAATTTGCCGTTGTCTGCATTCCGACTCAACTGGCGGTGTAATCGCCTCAAGGCCCTGACTCGGCAAAAAAAAACCAAAACAACAAACCCGGAGGTTTTTCAATTCACTCTCCCGTCGACGTCTCGTGTTAGACGCGTTCTTCGCAGCAAGTGATGATATATTCTTCTTATTATATTATTATACAAATTCCTTGTGTGTTTTTGGGACACACTTGGCAAATCAAGATGATTCTGATTCCGATTCTGATCGAATGCCTGACGTGCCCGCTGTGGCTTCCAGTGACTTTTTTCTTTTTGCTTTTCGCCTTATCCGCTGCTCCAATGCGACGTCAGCAAAACGTTTTCTCCGGCGCTCAGAATTGATAATACAAGCGGGCATTTTGCAAACAAGAGCGGTCGGTCTCGCGGCGACTGGCCACAGAAACCCAACGGAACCGCCCATATCTTTACATGTTTGACTTCCAATTTGTTTTCATATATATATATATATATATATATATTTTTTCTTTCAAGCCACGTTTAACAAGTGTAAAGCGATGTTAAAAGATGTGTAATAAAAAATCAAGCTAAGCTACGACCCGGGTTCGATCCCCGGCCCCGCCTGTGTGGAGTTTGCATGTTGCGTGGCTTTTCTCCGGGCGCTCCGCTTTCCTCCCACATCCCAAAAACATGCACGCTAGGTTCATTGGCAACTCTAAATTGCCCCGTAGGTGTGACTGTGAGCGCCAATGGTTGTTCGTTTGTTTGTATGCGCCCTGCGATTGGCCGGCAACCGGTTCAGGGCGCCCCCCGCCTCCTGCCCGATGACAGCCGGGAGAGGCTCCGGCACGCCCGCGACCCGCGTGAGGAGAAGCGCGACAGGAAATTGGATGGATGGATGGAAGCTAAGCTACGCATGTCTTGGAAGTGAATGAGTTAGGAAAACAAAAGTTCGGTGTCAAGCCATGGGTAGGGTTTCTAAGTACAGTTCGGGTTTGCGTTTTCAAATTCGGGCTTTGAGTCCGTTTCAGAGTTGGGTGTGATGCCAGGGTTTGGGTATCAAAGTGTAGGTTCAAGCCACATTGAGGGTTTTAAAGTAGGGTTTCAAGTCAGAGTCAGTCAGGCTTTCAGGATAGGATTTTAAGACAGTGTTTCAAATTTGGGTTACAAGCCAGTATTCGGGTTTTAAAGCAGAGTTTCAAGTCAAGATTTCAAGACAGGATTAAGGTTTGAAAGTTTGCTTTCAAGACAGGGTTCGGCTTTCAAAGTTCAATGTTTCAAGCCAAGGCCGGGCTTTTTGGAATTCGGGTTTCGAGCCACGGATAGGCTTTCAAATTAGAAATTGGAAATGAGGGTATCAAGAGGGCTAGGGTTCGAGTTTCAGAATTGAGTTACATGCCGGGGTTAGGGGCTCAATGTGTTGGTACATTCCAAGGTCAGGGCTTGAAATCAGGGTTCGGGTTTCAAGCCAGAGGGAGGTTTTCAAAGTATAGGGTCCAAACACAATTTCGATTTCAAATGAGGGTTTTAGAGTTTCACAGTTGAGTTTCACGTCAGGGTTCGGAGATCAAAGTATCAAAAGGTCAAAGTTCAGCTTTTGACGTTTCCAAGTCAGGGTTTCAAAATGTCAGGCTCGGGTTTCCGAGTATGGTGTCACTCTCCGGTTGACATTGCTTCCCAACCGGATTTCGGTCTGTGCTTTGACCCGCTCCTTCATTTTGGGTCTTTGCTCGCTGAGGAATTCAAAAAGAAGGAGAAGGGAACGCGCCGGCGCCAAGCACGCCGCTGCCCCCACCCTCGCTTCATTCCGGTGAGGCGGCGAGCTTTTTCTCTTACAAATTAAAAAGCGTCCGGCCTCCCTCGGAATTTGAATTTGGCCGCATTCCCAAACCGATGTGTTGCGTACATCTTAACACCTTGATCAAAGTGCTCGAAAAGGGTCCCGACCGGAGAGACCCTCTCCGGCCTCCTTCACAACCACAGCGGCACAAAAAAAAAACCGAACCAACCAAAATGACAGATTACCAAAACAGATCTCTGGTCAAATTCCTGCTGGACCTCGGTCACTCCCTCACAAAGGTCCAAGCTGGATTTAGGAAGTGTGTGTGTGTGTGTGTGTGTGTTCCTTCTCCTGCCGCCAGGCGCCATCTGCTCAGCGGGGAGCTTTTCCAAACAATTTCACTGTACAACAACAAAAAAAAGGAGGAGGAGGAGGAGGAGGTGACTCAGACACACGGACGCATTCCAAACAGCCCGCCGTCCCTGAACAGCCCCGTTCGTCACATAGCAAAATAAATCCGACACTCTGATTAAGTTAGCTCACGCACATATGCGGTACACGAGCTCTGACAACACACGATTCAGAATAGAATCAGAAGACTACGCGCTTTCGTCCATTGGAAACGATGGAAATGACAGTGTTGGCTGCAATTTCGAGTTGAATCAAGCAATTGTATCCTAAATCATCTTTCCGCATTGAAAGGAAGGCAATTGCCATCGATCTGTTCCAGCCTCCCAAAAACACCCCAAAATCTTTGTCACCTTTTTTTTTTTTTTGCTAAGAAGATTCACACCTCATCGTATTGTAGCCTGCTTTAGGAAAACATACAGTCCAGTCATGACATCATTAAATTGAAGTTTTTACAGTTTCATGCTTTAGACCTTCACAACTAAGCTGCAATAATATTCGCAATTTTTCACAGAGGATAAAGAATATATGCCAGCGCTTGTGGCGAAGTACAGTTGTTTAAAGGTTTAGAACTCCTGCAATGATGATGCTATCTTTTTTTTTTTTAGCCCCATTACGGAATTTCCCAATATGGGTTAGCATTAAGCTAGTGGACTTCTGTTTCCAAAAATCAAATCAAATGAACATAAAGTTGGGTGGTTTGGCTGAAATATTGAGTCAACTTCAACTGGGAGTGAAAAGAAACAGCTCGAAACAAGCACTTGGTGTTTTGTTCTCTCGCTGCCAAAGTGCAGCTTGCTTGCTGTGTGTGTCGTTCGCCGGCTTTGTTGAAAAACTCACAAATTCATATCTTGTTTTTCTGATATGCCCGAAAATGAAACCAGATGCTGCCAAAGCCTTGCCGGAATAGAATAGAAAAGAAATCATTTCATTGTTGCCAAGGAAGAATGTTGAAGTGGGACATGTTTCTGTGTTGAGGAGGAGCTAAGATTAGCTTGGGTTGTTAGTGGAAGGTTTGGAGAGTCTTCGCTGCATGTGCATGTTCACACGCCGACCCCCCCCCCCCCCCCAATCAAATGATTTCTTTTTATGGGAATGTTTCTGAAATTAGGCGATTGTGTACACTTTGGGGGCGTCGATTACTTTATAAACAATATTTGCTAACTAATTCACAATGTACCGTTTTTATTAAATTCCCTAAGGTAAGCTATAAAGGCATATTTTTCACGATTTATTATCATCTTTTTCAATTCAATGATTGATTTATGTATTTACTACTTATTGTTTTGGTTAATAAAAACAAAAAAATACCATTAACAAATTAAAAAATGTTTATGAAATAAATGGTAAGCTTAAGGAGGCATATTTTTGGAATGATTTATTATGATCTTTTTCAATTCAATGATTGATTTATGTATTTACTACTTATATTTGTTGTTAATAAAAAGAAAACATTACCATTAACAAATGTAAAAATGTGTAGTAAATAAACGGGTAAGCTTCTTTTTTTTTTGCAGTGGCCGACCACAACGGTAATGAATTCTATTAAGGAAAAGAAGTTCAAGAAGGAAAGCAAGACAAGCGTCTGGCCCGGCCGGCCATGAAAAATGAAAGCCTCCGAATGTGCTAATATAGAATCACGTCCTGTACTCGGCCGTTCGGAATAAAGCAACAAGTAGAAATGGTCACGGTGAGCGCCTCGCATACGACGGTCTGATTTTCATGCGCCGCCCGACTCTTACCGGGTGCCCGACGTCTGCTGAATGTCGACGAATATGGTGTAACTACGATGGGTTTGCGGGTTCTTAACAGAGGAGGTCGAAACGACGGCGGGGAGCAGCGCCGCACGGGGGCACTAAAGTCGCACATTCTCCTTCCTCGGGCAGCGTTGTGCGAAATGGCGTGCGTCACGAGTGCGCTTCACATCCCCGCTGCGGATTATACGCCGGTGTTCAAGTGCATCTTTGCCCGGGACTTTTTCTGCTCCCGGTTCCATTTGTTTCCACGCGTGTCCATTTCATGTTCCAAATTGTGTGTTACACACGTGTGTTACACACGCTTCACGTTGGACTCTTTACACACACTCAGGCTCCGATTGACAGGTTTGATGCCAACCGGCGGGCGCTAAATTGCGCGTTTTCACTCCAACAGAGTGCGCGACAGGTGTTCCAAAAATTGGCGGGTTTTCAGATTTAGGGTTTTAAGCCTCGGTTTGGTTTTAGGGTTTGAGGCAAAGGTCGGCGTTCCAAACTCGGGTTTCAAGGCAGGGGTAGGGTGTCAAGTCAAGCAGGTGTTTGGGTTTCAATGTAAGTTTTAAAATCAGTGTTAGGGTTTGAAACACCAGTTAGCGTTTCACATTAGGGTTTCAAGCCAGCACTACGCTTTCAAAGTAGGGTTTCAAAGTTTTAAATCGGGGTTTGCTTCGGAGCAAAGGTTCGGGATTCAAATGACGGTATCAAGACAGAACTCGGGATTGAAAGTTGGCGTTCAGTTTTCACGCCTGGGTTAGGGTTTCATAGCAGCGTTTGAGTTTTGAATTGGGATTCAAATTGCAAAGGCCCCTACAGCCTGCTTTAGGGTTTCAAGCCAGGGTCTGGCCAGGGTTTTAAATGAGGCTTTCAAAGGGGGGATCAGTCTTTTCGAAGCAGGGTTTCAGTTTCAAACGAGGGTTTCGGGAGTGTTATATGCCTTCTTACTGTCGCACGAACTCCACCGGTTGGTTGCAACCAAATTGTCTGGATTGAACTTTCCAGATTCAGTAGCACTTCGATGTGACCGATGCAAACCGGTAGCCGGAATGTCGGCGGCACGCGTCACCGCGGCGCCGCGCTGATTTTGACGCAATTGTTTTGTTGTTGTTGTTGTTGCTGCTGCGTGATGGAGGCGCAGCTGCTAAAAAAAGAAAGCCGGCGTTAGACTGTAGACGCGCGCTCCTTTTCCTTTTTTTTTTTTTTTCAAAAGAGCACTAGGAGTAATACTAATACTAATACTAATACTAATCTAGCACTTGTTGTCTTCTTCCCACCTCTGAATGTGGGTGCAAATGGATGAGCGGAAGAGATGAACATTCCAGTCCATACCGACGCCCTGCAGCTTTTAGCCGCAGACAATACGGCCTCTTATTCCAATACGTGACATGCCGAGCAGTACAGGCAACGCTATGATTTCAAATTGGGGTTGAAGGGCCAGGTTCCGGGTTTCAAATGTGGGTGTCAAGTCGAATTTGGGTTAGGGTTTCAAAGTAGGGGTTCAAAGCCAGGGTTAGGGTTTAAAGTTAGGGGTTCTGGGTTTCGAGGCTGCATTATGGTTTCAAAGTAGCTTTCAAGTCAGGGTTTCAAATAAGGCTTTTAAGACTGGGTTAGGGTTTCAAAGTTAGGGTTCCAAATGAAGGTTTCAAGCCATGGGTAAGGTTTCAAATGTGGGTCTCAAGACAGGGTTAGGATTTCAAACCAGGGTTATTATTTTAAATGACAGGTTCACACTAAGGTCAGGGTCTCAAATCAGCGTTCGGGGTTCAAGTGAGGCTGGTGTGCAGTTGAAACGAAGCCTAAAAGTGGGTCGGACACACGCGCACGCGCACGCGCACGCGCACTTGCTCGGCCAATCGGTCGCAGTGGAGCCTCGTGTGTCTGACGACATTTGACGAAACGTCGACAGCAACACGCGCCGATATCATCTCGAGCGTGACAAAAAGACATCTGGCTCTGGCTCTGGCGGCGGCGGCGCTTCAATTCACCTGCACTCCCTAGCTCATCCGCAACGCCGATATGGCAATCGCGGCTTCAATTTGTTTGCGCACCCGTTCGCGTCTTCACGCCGGATTTCTAATTAATGCAAGATGGACGAAGGCGAGATCAAGCTGAGGGAATTCATTTCCCAGCGTGGCGCAAACAACACGAAGTCGTTCCTCAACAGTGACGTTCTCTGCACGCAGCGAACCCACTCACTTGGTTTTAGCGAACAGACGATTGACAATAAAGGTTTGTGTTGCAGTCTGACGGATAAATGCAGGTCAACATTTGGTGAATTCAATTGAAAACAATGACATTTCTGTGATCTTGAAGTGATTAAGTGCGGGCAACTTGGAATCTCAGATGCAGACGACTGGCAATCGAAAGGCTGATTTTCAAGACTGATTTATGCACGCAGGTCAAAATTAGCCGCTTAAATTAGCTACACATTTTATACCAATCACAGTTATTGCATTTCAATGAACAAAGAGTAGACCACTTAGGAAAAGAAATCTTGATCTTAGTAGTGAGTCGACGATTGACAATCAAAGGTTTGTTTTCGAGTTCTGAACGATGCGTGCGGCTCAAAACTAGGTGGCTAAATTAGCCATCAAAGTAGGAATTATGCACAGAATGCAGTTATTTGATTTGAAGGGACCGAGTGGAGCGTGAAATGAATGTTTGTAAGTAGACGGTGGACAATAACGCTATATTTTGGAGTTTGACCGACGCAGGCGGCTTTGTCAGCCATTCAACTAACCCTTAAGCCAACCCCCGTTATTGACGTTAAAAGCTACGTTTTCGACTCTGATCGACGCGTGCAAGTGAAAAATGAGGTGAAGAAACATTGCATTGAAATATAAATTGCACACCAACTGCGGAACAATTGCAGGCAGCATTGCCGAATGAACGGAAGGCATTCAGGACAATCTTGGCATGAAAGATAATTATGCATCAGCTGCAGTTCGATTTGTGATAATGAATCAAGTGCAGGAAATAAAAGGATTGCAATAAGGACATTATTGACAGTAAAGGAATGTTTTCGACTGAGCGACGCATGCAGGTGAAAAAAACCCCGTCAATTATGCAGTTCATGAACCGAGTGCAGGCAACTATTCTGCTTGTTGCATTTCTCATTAAATATATTGCTGTAAACATTTGTTTTCTTGCTCCTAACAAAAAAAAAAAACCAAGAAAAGAAAATGTAAATGTGACATACATGCTTTTCATAGGAGACAGGAATTATCGGCATCCACACACATGCGCATGTTCCATTGCTCTAATCCTCGCGTGGGTATCATTAAAGGCGCCGTCCCCAAAAATAAAATCTATGTATAAACGCCCTATCTTCCCTGCATAAAAGGCCAAACACGATTTAAGTTGCGCGAGTATACGCGGTATCAAGCGCATCCTCCTCCAGGCGGCGGACAAAAGCATATGTGCGTGCTTGCTGAAAGGCTTCGCAAAACGGCACATGCTCAGGGAGCGAGACGTATGTATGCCGACGCCACACAGGCCCATCTGCTAACGTGCATGCAAATGACCAATGGCGGCACAGGATGGAGGGGGGGTGATATGCAAGGACCGCCAATTCTTGCGAGATCCCGCCGGCCCGCCATGGGCATTTTCCCTCCCCCTGTGATGCAGAGGCAGGTAGCGCTGCGGGATTAATGGAAAGAGCATTTTCACAATCTATTTAACAGCCTGCATGCCAAAGGCTGGCATTAGGCACTGTTGACTTACAGTCGCCTACAGCTTTGTGTTGTGATGCATTCGCCGCCGCCGTTGCGATTGTCTGTGGGAAGGCTGCATCAGCAGCAGCAGCAGCAGCAGAACTCCTCCCGAGCCCCCTCTTCACATTCTAGCCCACTGAGTCTTCGCGCATTTGTCACATTTGCAGTCAGAAAAAGTCATTCAACCTCGCTGGCGTGGAGGATGACACACAACTGCCAGTCTGAGGGCGTTATTGGGGAAACAAGCATTCGTGTTCTTTTGGGGATACCAGCTGCTCGCCGGGGCCCCAAAAAGGCAGGATTCGTGCCAGGAGTCTTACATGACTGTAAGAAAAATAGAGAGCGAGGACTTTTAGATTTCTTCTCGTGGCAAAGCTGTAATGCAACGATTCTTCCAAATTTCAACCGTTTTGACATTTGACAGCAAGACAAACACCCCGAGTCTCATTCTTTCACTCAGAAATTAGATGCAAGGAGTTGTTGGCTTCAAAGGGAGTGGTTGGCTATTTGATATGAAAACACTCAGTTTATATGCGGAGAGGAAAGTGACATGACTGGTTCTCTCTCGTCTCGTTCTGTGTTTCTTACCGCATCTCCACACGACCATACATACTGAACACAAGCAAAACAAGTCATAGAGATGGCAGCGCATGCCTTGACACGGCGAAAACAAGTACCTGCGATTTAGCACAAAAAAAACCAACCCAAAACACTTTGCCTTTCCTCTAAAACATTGATTATTGACTAATCATCCATTAATTGATGTCAGACAGGCTATTAATACAGTTTGAAGTGATCTGTAGTTCATAATTGTAATTTTATGATATTCTTGGCCAAAAACATATTGCAAGTGAATGGAAAATAAACAGTAGCTATAGGTAAGGTTCACTTGCGGCGAAAATGATTCATTAACGACAAGCGTTAATATAGCGGCACGGTGGATGACTGGTTAGAGCGTCTGCCTCACGGTTCTGAGGACCGGGGTTCAACCCCCGCGCCTGCGTGGGTTTTCTCCGAGCACTCCGCTTTCCTCCCGCATCGGTTGATTGAAGACTCTAAATTGCCCGTCGGCATGACTGCGAGTGCGGATGGTTGTTTGTTCGTATGTGCCCTGCGATTGGCCGGCAAGCAGTTGAGGGCGCTGCCCGATGACAGCCGGGAGAGGCTCCGTCCGGCACGCCCGCGAAGCGGCTCACAAAATGGATGGATGGAAGTAATATCTTCTCATTGCTCTTTGCTCATATATCTGTGTGACAGGCAGAACAATTGAACTAGATGGCAAAAGGTACATTTAACCTGTGTGTGTCCAGTTGTTGCTATTCATATATATACAACATAACACGAGTATTGTGCTCAACTAAATATTTCACTACGTGTTCTTGTTTGGTGGTATGCGAGTTCAACAAACGGCAGGATGAAGTCACTATTGTTGTTATTGCGCCATTCTGATGGCTAATTGATGTGGACTGAGCTGAACTCCTAAGAGCTTTCTGTGTTTCCATCTGGGCGGCCGTGTTGGCCAGAGCAGGCTGCAGCGGGAAGCGCTGCGGAACGAGCGAGCGAGCGAGCGAGCGAGCGTGAGTGCCGGAGGTTGTTCCGGTGCCGGTGAATTATTCAACACAAACGCTCGCGATTACGGACCGACTGCGCCGCACGCGCTGCGGGGTCGCGCGAGGCGAGGCCGGGGATCGCCGGGCTGTGCGTGAAGGGTATTCCAGGAACCGAGCCCACCCTCCCCCTTGCGGCCGCGTCAGCTCTTTCATTCCCCCGGGCGGCGGACGTCTTGCAGCTCTTAGAAGGCCGCTAAAGGCTCGGTGGGAGACACCGACGCCGTCCCTCTGTCGTCACCGCCCCCGCACGAAGGCTTCTCAGGACGTCGGCATGAATCACTGTAACGCACGCACACACGCGCACACTGCTTTATGCCTGGAACCGGCCAAGCAAGGGAAGTGGCGCAAAAACCGCAAACACTGGGCATCTCCGCCACAGCTGACCTTGGAGGGGCCTTTGCCAAATGACGCAACCCACGATCCCTTAAACAACAAAGAATGATTAACTAGCCAACCAAGTGACTGACTGTCTGACTGACCAACTTACTGACATACTAATCAATGGACTGAATGACTGTTAACTGACTAACCATAACTAAGTGACTGACCGACCAACTGCCTGGTTGTCCAACTAATTCAGTAACAAACCGATGCAACCAACGAACGAGCCAACTCGCAAACTAATGAACGACTCAACGAGCGAACTAACGAACCGATTAACCAATCAACCAACCAGTCATCCAAGGAAAAACCACAAAGAGCAACGACGTGCTTAGTTTCCCTTTGGAAGGGAGAGACAAAATAGACGATCTATCCTTGAACTCAACCGTGGAATGACGGTTCCACACAAGCGGGTAGAAAAGGTTGTCCAAGGTGACCCCCGTACCTCCGTAGGCGGTCCTTGTGAGAAGTGTGGCGACAGTCTCCACCATGCAGATTGAGACATTACTTGTTATTTGTGGGTGTGGTCACTTAATGGGAGTGACTGGAGAGAACGGACCATTCTAAGGGTCTCACGCATCCTATTCAGGGTCCTGTTCGGTGGCACCTGATGTCACCACTTCTGCGTGTTTTTATTGTGGTGGTGGAATCAAAGGCCATGTCTTGGCCTTCATCATGCATCGGCAATGTGAAGCTCTGTTGTGTTCCGACTCAACTGTATTTCAGAAACTGTCCGGATTTATGAAAGAGCTGCATGCCCACAAACGCCGTCGGGCCACCCCCGGCGCTGGTCAAAGTAAAATGTCAGGATGGAGGATTGAACCCGACAGCTCGCCCTGGGGGACACTAAGTGGCGTCAACCTGTTGCAGGCAATGTGATGATGAACAACTTCCATTTCCCCAAAAAATGTCCTCTGTTTTAATGTCACCGGGACGGGAACCCTGGAGGCTCAAATGAGGAGTAAGCCAAATATGAATAATTTATAAGAGTGGCGATCAGAAGCGAATGCTGCTGGATACTACAATTGTTGTCGCAAACTGTCAACAATACTGATGCTGTACCACACAATGCTTAAAGCACATATGAGCAACAGTTGGGCTGAAAAAAAAACTCTACTACTGCTGAGTAATCGATAATGTGACTAATTGATCTACTGCCACTCTAGCTAACTGAGGGATTAACTAATTGACTCACTGACTAAGAGAATCCTTAACAAACAGACAGATGGACGGACGGACGGACGGACGGACTGACTCACTAACAAACAAAAGAATTGAGTGACTAAACAACTCACCAGCCAGCCAGTCAGGCCAGCTGACCGACTGACTGACCGGCTGGCTGACCGAACGTTTGGTAAACTAAGTAAGTGATTAACAAGCAAACTAATTGATTCACTGACTGACTGACTGTCTGATTACCTTCTTACCTGCCTCACTAACTAACTAACTAACTAACTAACTAACTAAGCAGTTGAATGTCTGTCTGACTAAGCAACGATTTAACTGACTAACAGACTGATTAACTAACCTACCAACAGCTTCGACAGTTCCAGAGTCGGAAGCCATTCGGACATTTTAATATCCGCAACCCAGACGGCGTCATTATATCGCACACACGCAAAGAGGCCAGGGAGCCAGAAAGTCAACTGCTGAGTCCAAGCGTTGCCATCGGCGGACTTCTTACGATGTTCTAAGGTTACTCAAACCCAGTTTGGGTATCCGAAGGAATAGTTTCGGGGTGATGTATAATTTATCGTCACTGTCCAATGATAACCTTGTAAAGCCACTTCAGGAGGATTTTGATTTCGATGTTTCGTGGGGACAAATGGTCATTTTTGTGCGTGTGTCACCTAATTCACTAACTGGACTAACAATCCAATGACTGTCTGAAACTAACTGAATGGCTGACGAACTAATGGAGTCATCGACTAACTGATCAAAGGAAGAGTATTCTTCCTTCCTTTTAGTTGTATTTTGCAGTGGTTGTCTTCCCTTTATACTTGAACGAGAGCAAGGACCACATCCTCAAAAGAAAAAAAACCCCTCCATTGATTTCAGCGAGGGAAGACGCGGGACGCTGGCTCCATTAGCGGGACGTAAATGACGGCATTAGGGAGAAGTCAAGAAGCTCGGCCGTCCACATAAACACGCAAACGCCTCAAATCCATCAGCAAGTCATTTGCGACCCAATGAGCGAAATCGAACGACGTTTCCCCCGTTGCCACGACGACGGCGTGTCCAAACTTTGAAACTTGTTCTTTAAGTGCGGCACGGGATGACGCCGCACGTTTTCTTTTCCCTTTTTAGCATCGGGCACTCGTATCGACAGTGGCCGACACGGTGTTCAATTACATTGATTTTTCTCCCCCCCCCGCGCATCTCTTCCTTTGTTCCTCTGCTGGCTTGCTTTCGAAGCTCTGTCACTGCAGAAGTAAAACAAGTGAAGTCCCTGAAATTATCTTATCAGATAAGTCAGCAGAGAGGAAATGAACTGAAAAGAAAGTTCCAGCGTCAACCGAAAGAGGCTGAGTTTAATAGGCGGCGTTGATTGTTTGTAAAGGAACTGATTTGCGGAGATTCATGACGCTGTTTAGCTTTTACCTGCTACGCGATAAGAACAAAATGCAGTGCTTCGGGAATAGTTTCTGTGATAGTCTTCGGAATTGCTCAGTGGGGAGTTGTCAGCAAGCTCCATCCCCCAAAAGTGAAAGGAGCACTTATTAGAAATGTATCACGGGAAGCGCAATAGCGATAGTGGAAATTCCATTCTTCTTTGGTCAAATGAGAACATGAGAAAATGAGAAAAGAGCTCAGCGGAAGTGCAGACTTCCACCGAATTTGGATCAGGAGCACGTCGCACGCCTTCATAGGTCGAGCCCGCACCTCCTGCATGTGAATTCTGTCTGTCAATCCATCCATTTCCGTCCGCATTAGTTTCATGGGAAACTGGTACTTATCCCAGCTGACTTTGGGCGTGAGGCGGGGTACTCCCCGGACTGGTTGCCGGTCAGTTGCGGCGCAATTATTCGAAGGAGCGCTCTTTTGGGATGTGAACGGAAACCGGAGCAGCCGGCACCCAACGAGCAAACTCTACACAGAGATGTTCTGACTCAGATTTGAACCTGACGTCTCCTGACGTGCTGCCCACCATCCACCTTTGTCACTGTCATGCAAGAAGTTAATGAACAGGCTGGCAAGAAAATCTCTGAGGGAAAACCAGAGGAAGTCAATGAGGAAGCCACTCGTTTGTCACTAATTGACAAACCAAGTTACTAAAATTACTGTTTGACACATTGGGTAACTAACTGAGTGACAAACTGACTATACACTGACTAATTGACAAACTTACTGACTACCCGACTGACTGACCTATTTACCAAGTAACTAAACTGACTAAGTAACTTACTAGCTCATTGATTATTGGCAAACTGATTATCTAACGAGCTCACTCACTAAACGACTAAGTAACTAATTATTTGACTGAATTACTAATTGACAAAGTGAAAAACAGGCTGACTAACTAACTAACAACTTACTTGATTAACTGACTGACTGGCTCAGTAACTAATGAATTGAATAACTAACACAATTATTGAGTGACCAACAGAGTGACTGACAAATTGACCAAGTCACTAAACTAACTGAGAGTAAAGAAGGTTAAAAGGTTGATTTAAACAGATTGAAACTTTGCTGGCGACAAAGGTCCGACTGGAACCGAGGCGTTTCAATGGGGAACAATTGTTTTTCCACTTGGAAGTCATCCAGCGTCACGGGATCTTTACCTTTGGGATCTTCCACTGCCGAAAGGTGGCTTTGTTGGGCGCGTCCGAAACTCGGTGGCCTTTTTGCTTGGGTGGTTTTTATGTCGTGCCGAAGTGAGTCCAAAGGCTAGAAAGCGATGTCACCAAGGTACACACAAATGCGGAAGCGCAAACAAACCGGAAAGCTGTCGGTCGGAGCGCACCTCTCACCTGGATCCTTGATTTCCGGCTGCCAGTTATCATTTGAGCTACGGGTAAGGCTAATTAATAATCCTAATCCTAATCCTAATCCCGATTTGAAACCCCACTGACAGACGGAAACGTACTGTGACTAAACACGCCTTTCCCCAGCGTTGTTTTCTCGCAGGTTTTCTGGCTTTTTTTAGGCCGCTCCCCCAGCGGCGTTGTAGGTGCCTCAGCGAAGTTTGGAAAAGTTCAGCGCTTGATTCTACAGAGACGCTAACACGAGAGAGATGTGACCTCTTTTTCGAATACAGTACAAACCGACAGCGGTTTCGGATCGCTCGGAGGAATTACAATATTCCAGCCCGGGAGCCAAATGTTTGCTGCATAATTAAGCAGGCTGTCTGGGGGTGTGTTTTGAGGAGATATCAGAGCCTACGTGCAGTGCGCATTGTGTCCTCTCCATTTGAATGCCATTGTGAGTTGTCAAGGAGCTGTGGTTCTCGTCAAGCAGTATTAAAGCTTCTTGAATATTTTAGATGGCGACAAGTGGACCAGACTCTCTCGGAGACTCTCGGTAAACTTGTAACGAGAAAGCCAAGATTGAAAATATTCGGAATGTCAACACGTATTGGTCTGTGTATTTTTGTACTGTAAGCCCTGTTAGACGACCCATATCAGGCTTGAAGCCATATTCCTTGTTGAAACTCCTAACCCAGACGTGAAACCATAAATTGGTGCAAAATCTAAAACCAGACTCGAAACCTATTCCTGTCTTCAGACCCTCATTTGAAACCCTAACTGCACACAGGTGGTTACATTTGCTCAATATAATACCTTCCGTTTTAATGGCGTTGAATAGCGCTGCCCATCAACAGACACAACCACATGGTCTTCTTAGCCATCCAATCAGAGGTCTCTGATATCATCCTTGACGTGAATCCCTAGCAAGGTGAAAGCGAATCCTTTTCTCGGGTGGGAGGTGGGACCGAGATGCACATTTGACTCCCGCTCAGGCACTCAAGCGGTCGCAAGCAATCTCGAGAAAATGGCGAGGACGCTTCCCAAGCATCTCCTTATTTTGCCCAGGTGGCCTACTTTTCCATACTGGAGCGATTGCGTCAGAAACAAATTCTCTCCAGGGTCGAGGGAACGGGAGGATGGGCTGGGGGGGGGGGCGTCTTTGACAGGACAAGAATGCTTTAATCTTGACAGGCAGGCAGGCAGGTGGAGCTCGACAGATACAGTAAATCAATGGGAGCGTCTGAGAGGTAGCAGCCTCTCATATCGACCGCCGAGCTCTCCCGACAACATCCTCGCTCGCTCGCTCCACCGACAGCGTGAGTCAGGGCCGGATTGTCTTTCGGCTTTCGGCTCTGTGCATACTGAGCTGATTACGGCCGGTCCCAAAATCAAGGTTGAATCCTCAAAAGACCCAAAGGCCCTCTGACTTCCAGGCAACAGTTGAAACCCTAAGCCTGGCGTGAAACCCTCACTCAGGCTTGAAACTGTAACCTGGCCTTGCCTTCATTCAAAACCCTGGCCCTTGTTTGAAAACCTAAACCAGGCTTTAAAGCCTAATTTGAAACCATAAAAATGGTTTCAAACCCTCACCGTGACTTGAAACCTCAATTTGAGACCCTATCACAGGCTTTAAACCTCAATTTGAAAGCGCAAACCTTATTTGAAACTCTAACCCTCGCTCGAAACTTTAATATAAACACCGAAAACTAGCTTGAAACCCTCACACTGGCTTGGAACCCCACTTCGAAACCCTAGCCCCTGTTCAAAAACCTAAGGCTTTATCAGGCTTTCAAATCTAATTTCAAACTGTAAACCTCGTTTGAAACTCTAACCCTGACTTGACGCCTTTGTTTGAAACCCAAATCTTAACCCAGAACTGAAACCTTAAAAGCCCAACCTTTGATTGAAACCCTCATTTGAAACCCTAAAGCTAATTTGAAATCCTAACCCTTGCTTGAAATCCCAGACTTGAAAAAAAATAATCCGTCTTGAAACCCTAATTTCAAACCCCAACTAGTTTGAAACCCTAACCTGCGCCGACCAACTCCCAGTCAACAGTTGCTAAGGTAACCTCACTGCGGCTGCCGTTCTCGACGTTGAGATTGGATTTTGAACCCGTAAATTCCATCCCGTGGCCTTTGGACTTCTCTTCAATTCACCGCATCTCCTCCTCCATCAGGTGCGCATGATGGAGTGATAGGCTGACACTTTATTGCTGGCGGCGCGTCATTCCCAAAAGGAGTCACTGCATAAAAGGTAATCTTGTACAGACGGAGGCTTTTCTTCCATCACGATAGGAAGATGCCAACCATTGAATCAGATCAGCGGGAACTCAACTAATATGTCCTACGCTTCCAAGGCGCCTCCCATCCAGGAGAAGCCAGACTCCTTCTCACGTTTCACTCGTTTATCTCCCGCTTCGTGATCGGAGCCCTCCACGAGGCCTGCCAGCAGATCCAGACGCACTCGTGGAAATCGGTAACGTAGAGACCACAGAAAAAAACATTTGGGAAATAGTCCCCCCCCCCCCCCACCTTTAAGATGATTCAAACAAACGGAAACGCCAATTTGCAACCAGAACCTTTTGGCAAAACTCATTTGACACATTAACCCTAGTTTCAAACATGAACCTAGTCTTGAAACCTTCATTTGAAATCCAAACCATGTCTTGAACCCCTATCTTGAAACCCTAACCCTGGTTTAAAACCCTAACTTAAATCCACACATTGACCCAGCCATCCACCATGACATGAATCATCCTCGGTGGAGGTTAACGTAAAATATGCTTTTGATCTCAATATGATAAAGAGGTTTAACCTTCATATGATGTGTGTGTGTGTGTGTGTGTGTGTGTGTGTGCGCGCGCGCGCTTCCTCTCTGCCAACCGCGTTTGCTGTGACGGCTGTGGCACGTCGTCACCGCGGCGCTCTGAAAAGGGACGCAGGCAGGCGGGGCGAGCGCCACTTAGCTTTAAGAAATTGTTGCCCCCCCCCGAAGTTGAGTGTTTGCTGTCTTTTTGCATCACGCGGAATCAAAAGACGGCGCTGCGTCCAGCGGCTCCGCTTGTTCGGCTGCAACAGCCGACCGACGACGGCGGCCGTCACGATGACTTTTGTGCGGGCCCGGTTGTGGCCGAGCTTTGTCTCATTTATGCAAAAACGACAGAAGCAAATGCGCACTGAAGGAATTTAGAAAGGGACGTTTTGTTTGTTTGCTTAAAAAAAACCTCATCAGTAAGAGATGACATTTTTCTCCTTAATCTCAAACCCTGACCCTGGCTTCATACCAGACTTGAATCCTTATCTGTTGTTTGGAACCTCAACCATGGTTCGAAACCATAACCCTAACTTGGAAGACCTAAGCCTTTAAAACCCAATGTTTGAAACCCTAACACAGTCTTGAAACCTTCATTGGAATCCTTAAGCCTGACTTCAAACCCACATTTGAAATTCGAACCCAGGCTTAAAACCCGAATTTTAAACCCCCATCCTGGTTTCAAACCTCAATTTGAAACCGTAACCATGATCTGAATCCCTAATTGGAACCACTAACGCTGATTCGAAACCCTAATTTGAAAACCAAATTTTGAAACCCGAAACCAGGCGCGAAAGCCTAAAGCTTGAAAACAAAATCTTGCCTAACCCAGGCTAACCCAGGCTTGAAACCCTCATTTGAAACCCTGACCCTTGTTTTAAACTCTAACACTGCTTTGAAACCCTAATTTGACATTTTTTTTTGGGGGGGGGGAGGGGGGGATTTGGGAAAACCTAACCCTTGTTCGAAAAGCCAACTTGGGCTCAAACCCCTAATTTGAAAGGCTAACTCTGGTTCGGAACCCAAAGTTGTTGTCACGAAATGGACTTTGCGCGTGTCTGAAAAGCCCAGCAGTGACAAACGGCACTGTCGTCGTCCCAGATTTCGAACGCTTCTTCCACGACGAGCACCGCGGCGACCTCCGTTCTCGCCCATTCGCTCTCCTCGCTGCGGCAAGCTATTGATCTGCTGCCCGACGTCAGCGTACTCGAGCGTCAATTCGACGGGCACTCCTGCCCATCTGTCGCAGGAGCGCAACTCGGGGGGAGGAAAAAAAAAAAGCTGTTCACGTCTCCCACTCTGCCGGGGGAGCCAACAAACACCATGTGATCTAAATATTACTCATATTCTGAAAACTACTCATGCCCAGAATGATTGTGACCACAATACAGACTCGATGAGACGCTCCAAACATGACATTAGCATGAGAGTTCATGTCATTTCTGGACAGTTGGGTAAGAAAGTGGAGCACGCCTTCTCTCCAAACGAAAAGATAAGATAGAGGACATCACGTCTTGCGCGCCATTTCCTTACCCGGACGTCCGAGCTGTTCATAAGAAAGACGTTAAAGCCACAAAGAGCATTTTGTGTAACCTGGGCTTGAAAGCGTAACCCTTTTTTGGAACCCTAATTTGAAACTCTAATCCAACCTTGAAACCCCAAATTGAAACCCTAACTCTTTACCGAAACCCTTCGCCTGGCCTGAAATCCTAACTTGAAACCCCAAACCTGCCTGAACCCAGGTTCAAATCTTTCATTTGAAACCCTAATCCTGTTTTAAAATCCTAATTTGAAACCCGAACTCTGTCCAGGACCCTAATTGAATGCCGAGATCCTTGTTTGAAACGCTAACCCTATCTTGAAACCATAGTTAACAATTATTGACTAGGGTCTGGGCCAATGGAAATAGCTAGAATCATTTTTCAGGGGCTAATGTTCACTGAGCTGCAAAAAGTGTCAAAGTCCAGTGGAGAAAATGACACTTTGCTTTTTTTGGGAGGAATCTTGCTGCCGAGACATTGAATGGGGACCTTGAACGTTGCGCGTGTCTTATCATCCCCCCCCTGCCAGTCGGTGGTTTATCTCCCGCCAGAACACAAACGGTCTCCAGACCTCCTCGAAGCGCCGATTCTCACCGCCGCCATGTCGCCTCTTGGATATCAAAAGCCAAAAGACGCGACTCGGTGACAGGCGTGTGAGCGACGCGCCGACGATAGAGAAGCGGCCCACGCGGCGCCTCGGTGTGCACGTGAAAAAAACAACAACATAAAGACGCCTCTTCGTGACAATAGATCAGAGGGTGAGGGTATTTTAGATGTGTTATTGCAAGTTGTCAGGGTTTAGTTCCTGCATAAAGGTGTCAGCTGGCGGGTTTGTGCGATGACACGTACTTATTTGCCTGAAGCTTATCGAGTGGCCTTTTAAAAATCCAACGCCTAAGTAAGCTTTTCGCACCCATGTGAACGCTATTCTCCCGATATCAATCTTCCGCTAAGATGCCGCTGACATTTTCAAACGGGTAAGCGCTCGTCATGCAACTAAAGCGCACTCTCACGGAGCTTATATACACACACTTCGAGCCGTACGCTGCATCACGTCCGGCAAATGGGATACGCAAGAATGGCGGCGATGACACGAGACATGCTAATGCGGCGGTTTGCAAAGCTTTCGCACCGCGCACCACCTCAAAACGTACTTAGCTCTCCAAGTACCGCCATAATGACCCAAATGAAAATCTAGTAGCGTAGTTGGGCCCAAGAGGTTTTATTGAATTCTCAGACATGGCCATTTATTTGTAAGATAGCATTGGCACTGTAAACAAGCTAAGCACAGCTGCTCCATTGGTAGCATGACTTGCTTGGAATGGATTGTTACTATCACACACAATCTATAGATCTGTGTAAATATAGTGAGACTGAGCCTGCGTTTGTGTTGATGTGCAAACACCCGAATTCGGACTCCCAAAATGGAACTCTAAATGCAAATTGCTTTTTCAGGTGTTTTGTTCTGAGAATGAAAACAAAAGTTGATGCTGTGACTTCAAATGAGCACACAAAACCTGATCTCTTTTGGACTTGAAACATTTTTCCTTAACATCTGCTTTCATACATTAACATAAAAGATTCAGGATTTATAAACTGTCTGTTAATACTTTTACTATCGAACACGTTAGCCACGTTAGGATGCTATTCAGCCAATCTCGGGCACTAATATGAACGAAGGAGTTCATACATGGCTTCACTGTACTGATACAAAAAAAATGTTTAGACCACTGTAACATTAGGCACACTTAAAGACATTTATTTGAGCGATTCTTTCGCATACCACTAGAGGGAGCCTGCGCACGTCACCACCGACACAGCTCTCTGTGAGGTGCTTTGATTAAAATGGCTCAGACGGACGGGCGGTGGCCACCGCTGTGATTTATTCCGATTTTCTTTTTTCACAGGGAATTAAAATACGTCCTGGCTAAGTCGGAACCACATTGACAACACCGATAAAAGATCTGGCGCGTGTTCTTCCCAGGTATTAAATCTCCTTTTAGGCCTATGAACAAGTTGAGGTGAGAAATTTGCAGCGTTGCAGAAGAGTTTCTTCTTGGACACTTTCTTGGCAGCCGCCTTCCACGCAGTCCTTGGTGCTCTCTTTGCGCTCATGTGAGTGTGCCAGAGGGTACATTAATACAACAATCCCAAACAAAGTCTTGCTGGACAGCAAATGCTCAGGATCCCAAAGAAAAACAATTCTTCTTAACACAGCCAACACAAGATGATCGCTCAGGAAAATCCGAAAACGGGGGCTTTGCTCACTTTGATTGCAAGCGAGTGAAAATGCTCACATTTGGCCCCATAGTCCAAATTAGTTGTAAAAGGTGTAGTGGCAACGTTTGGAAGAGCTGCATGAAAGGATTCTTTTCGCCTCTCATCCAAAAGTCTTCCTCTTCATCCACTTGTCTTCACCGCCGCTCGTCAGCAGTTAAAGGGCACCCGGAGTGAATCACCTGTGAAAAATGAGATACCCGCGGAACCTTGTCACTTCCCGTGCGCTCTCAATGAATCTCGGCCGCTTGCCGAGCGAGCCTTCAGCCCGTTCGCCGCGGCGAAACGAGGGCCTGAGCGATTTTTTTCCTTGGCAGCGTCAGCCACGAGCCGCGGTGCTGACAAAGTGCTTACAATACGACTTCCAGTGGAATAGTCAACGCGTGTGAGTCTTTGAAAGTGTACAAAAATGCACTGCTGACGATGCGATATTTATATTGGATTTCAATGGTGGGTGTTTTTGCTTCAATTTATTTTCACATAGCCGCATGAATTTGTTTTTAAGAATAATCACGCTTCCATTCAATTCTGAATCCTCAGCATTGATAGTGAAAAAATCCTTATCTTTTATAATGGTTGCAAATTTTTGGTTTTCAAAATATATATCTGATATATATAAATATATATATATATATATATATATATATCATCATCTGTGATGAGGAAAAGCATACAAATAGCATGCAATTATAGTCATAATCCAGTGATGTAAGGTGTTCAAAATGGAATGTTGGCCATAATATACCTTTTACAACACAATGGAATTTTCTTGGAATGTTGACTTTTTGGACATAAAAAAAGCGTCTCGCTAGTTGGGACGTATTATTCCCTTTTGCTGCGATTTGACTTTGTCCGTAATCACCGCCTGAGTGTGCCACCATGAGCTGGCTTTTTGAAAACAGACGATATTATATTATCATTTGTAATGTGCTGTTTTGGCATTTTTGTCTCGTTAAAAGCCACATGTTTAAAAAAACCATATTTTAATACGTTCCAATGTATTCAAACCCTCCATGTGGGAGGAGGACATTTTGTTTCTCAAAAAATATAGATATTTTTTGGAATAAGCTTTCGTTGTATCGCAGATTTTCGTCTTGCAATGAAGTGTTTATTGTATTGGATTTTCTAGCCCACCGCTACAGATGAAGTTTGTGCATATAGCAGAATTTTCTCAAGCTAAAAGCACCGAACCCGAGCCAGGAGTTGCGCATCGCTTCGGAAGAACCGCGCACAGGGTTTTCACAGAAAACCCGACGACATAAGAATGCGTTGCTGCGCTCGCCATGGTCTTTTTGAATGCAAGCAAATCTATGAAGTCGGACGATTCCTTTTCAAAACGAAAGTCCCTTTTCATTGCTAATAGCGCCATTACCATTTCCGACCGTTCGCTTTAGCCCGTGAGGCTCTCCCGCGCACACTGTGCATGTTTTTGAGACTTACGTGTGACTTCTACTATAAATGTAGTCATCGATGTTGCCAGTCGTAGTGAGCGGACACATCGAGGTAATGTTAAAAGGGTCCATTTGGCACGAAGAGAGACTACAGCAATGTCGGACCCACTTTTACAGCTTGAATGATTTCCTATGTTGTCGATCCATGTAACACAGGCAATTTGGCACTATGGCAACTTCGACATGATCAATAAAGGCATTTAACAAAAGAAAAAATACACTTGAAAAGTTGCAATGGAGTTGAAAGGAAAGTCTCTTCCTAAGACAAAGCGAGTAAGTGCTGCTTGTAATCGTGTAATCTGAATCATAAAGAAAAAAAGTACATTTGGTGACGTTCTTTTTCGTCCGAGTCGAAGCAAGGCGGAAGAAAGCCACCGAGTTTCATCCATCCATCGTTTGTCTGGAGCAGTTGTTAGCGGCAAACCGGAGCCTGCCCCGGTTGACTTTGGACAAGAGAACCGGGATGCGCCCTGGCCCGGTTGTCAGCCAATCGCAGGGCACACAACCCGTCACACGAACCTGAACGCTTAAGGATAATTTCGTCTTCAATGTTTTTGGAATGCGGGAGGGAGAAAACCGAGCAAGCACGCGGAGAACATGCGAACTCGGCACAGGTGGACCTGAGCTAAGATACACACCTCGAGGTTGAGGACCGTGAGGAACTTACGAATCGCTCGGTCGAGCCAGTGTACATACTGTACATACTGTATATAGTGTTAGCATGCTCGTACAGGGGTTCCTTGACATACATCCCCGAGAAGGCAATTCGAAACATTATTACGTTTCAGGTTTTTCTCGATTTGAGGCAGGGCTCAATAGCATGGATTTACTGTGTATGTTTTTTGCCAGGCTTGGGACTGTCCATACATACCGAGCAAAGCCCACGCATTCAGCAAAAGCGTGAATGTCTTTGGCGGAGAATGACAAGGCCGACAGGTGAGAAGCGAACACGTGGGATGTGACCATCAACCTTGAGAGTACCACAGCTCTGTCTCCATTCGAAACACGTCATCGCCTGTTATCCGCTGACACAAGGTTACATTTGGAAAAAAGAAGTCCTGAAAAGCCAGCACAAATCCCTTTGCCTTGTTTTTTCCTCCCTGCACGACCTCACCGCCGCTTTCTTCCTTTTCATCTTGCAGGAACTCACGGTGAAGCCTGCAGACCCAAGCAGCCCCGAGGGCTCTGACAAATAGGCGGACAGCGAAGATTAAAACGAGCGATTGCGGCGGACACCTTCGAGATTCTCGAGATTGGACGAGGGAGTTGAAGGAGGTCATCTTCCAACTTTTGCTCTTACCGATGCCGTGAGCGCAGGATCTCCATAGACACGTCTATTTGGACGACGGAGTGAGGAAGGGCACGTGAGGAGCGCAGGATTGCAGCCGTATTGGACATTAAGTGACTGTCTGAGTGAGAGGAGACATGAGAGGAAGGCTTTCCTGTGCCAGCTGCTTGGAGAGCAATTAACCCTGTGGCCAGCGCAAGTGACTACCTGGCTTCCATTTTCTCGATTGCGGCGGTTCGCTCGTCCGAGCTGCGGTCATGTTTCACCCACCGCCTTGCAGACCGGACGGGACCGGCTGGCAGCGACGCGGCTCGGTTCTACTCCTGCTGCTGCTGCTGCTGCTCGACAGCTCCCTCAAGGAGGCAGCGCAGGCCGCCAAACCCAAAGGCCCGGGTCACACCCACCTGAACTCCATCCGTATCGACGGGGATATCTCCTTAGGCGGGCTCTTCCCGGTCCACGCCAGGGGCCACGAGGGCAAGCCGTGCGGTGAGCTGAAGAAGGAGAAGGGCATTCATCGGCTGGAGGCCATGCTCTTCGCCTTGGACCGCATCAACAACGATAACAACCTGCTGCCGAACATCACGCTAGGCGCCCGGATCCTGGACACTTGCTCCCGGGACACGCACGCCTTGGAGCAGTCGCTTACCTTCGTGCAGGCGCTGATCGAGAAGGATGGGACGGACGTCAAGTGTCTGGGTGGCGGGGCGCCCATCATCACCAAACCAGAGAGGGTAGTGGGCGTCATCGGAGCGTCGTCCAGCTCTGTTTCCATCATGGTGGCAAACATACTGAGACTTTTCAAGGTAGGGACGCATGCTAGCGTTTTGTGTTGTGTTGGTATGGCCGGGCAGACTCCAAAGGCTGTGAATGCAGTTGGAGGATATTTGGCATGCAGCTTTGGTATGACCTAAAGATATACGGATTCACTTTTGATCACGATCTGGATCTGATAGCAAAGACGTACACGACTCACAAAACGTGAAGGACATTCGTCTTTCGGGTGAAATTTCCCGATGACCCTAATATGGATCTCGGATCTCATAGCTAGGACTTCACTGAGCATGTGCGAGCAAATTAGGTGTGACCCAAAGATAGACACTTTTGAGCTTATATCAAAAGATATACAGTCTACAGTTGTGACTTGAATTTCGTGTGCTCCTTTGGTATGACCGCAACGGGCAATGGACAGATGGCCTTTAAAGTCACGATCGCAACTTTATTCGGAACTCAGAATTTGGACGCAAATTGAATTGAACAAAGACAGACCGTCCCTCAAAGGTTGTGACTAGATTCTGATGAACATATTTGTGTAGTTGAACGCCGACCCCCCAAAATATATTCTTTTCCATAAATTTGCGCTTGCTACAGAGAAAAGCAAGAAAGCAGAGCAAGAAAATGCGCGCCGTGTTCGATATGTGCCGCGACGCAGTGGACACATTTTTCACTTTAGGTGGCGAGATTGAGAGGGGGATCTTTGCCCACAAGGAGTCGGTTGCTAAGAGGTTGGCGAGAGGTTTTGCCCGTCACAGAAGCGAAGCGATGAATAGGTTCTGTTTCCGAATGCCAAGAACACTGTCGTTGTGGTGAAACATGGAGGAGACAGCTCCTCTCTTCCGGGGCTGCTTTGCCGCATCCCGCACAGGATGCAGGAAATCTCAGGACGAAGCGTGCTGTGGCCGTCTCAGGCTCCAATGAAATCTTAGGACTATCAAGGCATTCTGTGCTTCCCAGTGCCAGAATGATTGGTCATGTCTAGGTTTTGGAAAAGGGCTGCATTATTACAGCTTTTCGATATTTATTGCTTCAGATTTCTCAGTACTGCACGTAGGCGTATCGAATGCCCCCACGCAAAAGATTTGCCGCTGCTTGGCACTTTCCTAAAAAGGAGACAAACTATTGATACGGCACTTTGCTGAAATAAAACATTTTTATTGAATATATTATTTCCTTTTCTGTTTTGAAAGGTTTCACTTCATACGCTATACGTGTTCCAGTATATATCTTTTCAATTTGTTCCCTTACTATAACCAGTGTGATCTTCAAATCAATCGATGTACGTAGCCGTACTTACGATCAATCACGGGCAGCCTAGCTCGACTTTTTACGGGCGAGAAATGGAATCTTTTGCGAAAGTGATGACTGAGAATTCAAGTCGCTTTTGTGTCAGCGCGTTTGTTGTCTCTTCGAAAAATGATCAACCTTGACGTCGCAGTTAAATCGAAGAGGGGCTTTCCCACAATCCAAGATCTCAGCAGGCCGTTTATCGCAAACTCCTCGACACATCACCGCTAACCGCACTTCCCGTTGTCGGGACGTCGATTCTGCTTTTCTGACCCGGTTTTTCCTCGATGCAATTCCAGCAACCGTCGATGCCACTCTATCTTGATTTAGCCTTCGTTTGTGACGAATGAGCTGCCGATTTCATCGTTGCGTGTCAGCGGGCGGTTTCACGAGCGTCGTGAGGAGCAGAGCACGGTGCATACGTGGAACGAGACATGATGAGTAGTGGGGCAAATGACTACTGTCAGGCCTGCGTAAGCATGCAAACACAAACCAGATGAGCAAATTTGACAGAATTTAGTCAAGAAAAAGTGCACAGAAGCGACGTGACGCAATGTCCATGTGCAAACCAAATAATAACCATGAGATAACCGAGGGAGGTGGATGGAAAGCCACAAGAGAAAGACACTCAAGCGAACAAAAACCACTCAAAACCTACACAAGGCTGAGGAAAGAAAGGGCAAAATAAAAAGCCCAGGAGTACTGACAAGAACGGATAACGAGGAGTAAAACAAACGCCGTGGGCACAACTAGGAAATGTGTTGTTGCCGCATCAAGTTACGGAAAGGGCTCATTTATGGAATAGACCCCCAAATTAGTTTTGCTCTTACGTCCATTTCATACTCTGTAGTTTTTTTGCTTTGAATCAGCATTTCGACTGAAGTACAACGGGCGAACGGCAAATTTGTTTGGCGACTCACCAAACTGCAATCACACTATGGACTGTTTGGCCTATTTGCGCTCATGGAACACACGCGCGCACACACACGCACACGTATTTCCCAAAAGTCAACTCAGACTTTGGTCAAACCAATCATCACTTTTTAATCCCCCACCAAACTCTCGCTGGGGGAAATCATAGCGAGTACGCTGATTGCTCAATAAAATAGGCTGAGCGATCATTAGGTGCCGCCCTGGAATACACAAGCCGGGGACTTTTGTACCACCACAACACGTTCGGCACGCACCAATCCGCTGGCGAGTTTCATCTGGATGATGATGATGATGATGATGACATGTGTGAAAACTGCATTCGATTATCTTTCAAAAGGACGCAGGGATAGCTACGTAAATAACATGACATCATAACGTTGTGATGCCTGCGTACGCCGACGCCGAAGAGGACACAATTGAAGGCATCCATTGTTCTCTCTTCTTTGAGTTTCTTTTTTTCCCCCCCAAACTTTTCCAGAAAAGGTGCCTGTTGCCTTTGTCACGCTGTTCAAATTGACGTATTCCAGTAAATATGGTTTGATTTGACAAAAAAAAAACTTTCATGACATCACATTTTACAAGAAACAAATGAACTTCATTTGACCAAAATAAAGATGTAGGCAGGCGATAAGGAGAATGAAGTCACAATACAAGGGGGGGAAACAGAAATCAATTGGAATCCATTTGATTTTCATGAGATTTAAATCATACTTTTATGAGTAATTTTACGAGATTTCCTGTTTTGGTTTTGCATACGATTGACATCATATTGCAAGAAATAACAAAACAAAGTTGTACATTTACGAGTCGATTGCTGGGAGAATAAAGTTGCAGTTTCGCCCAAAATAATGTAATATTACAGGAAAAATACTGTTATTTTACTCAGAAATCACTTCGTATTCCAAGTAGGGAAAATTATATTTCACAAAAATAAAGTTGTAATATTCCAAGAAATCGTTTTGGATTTGACTAAAACGAGTTGTCATATACGAACAAATCAATCTTACTTTTATGCATGAAGTTAAAATATGAGGTGAATAAAGTCCCAATTTGACAATAAAAAAAGTCAGCGCATTGCAAGAAAAAAAATTGCAATACAGAAGCAAAAGATTGTCATTTTTTCAGAATAAAAAGAAGTGATGATATGACAAGAAAAACTCTAATTGTACGAGAAAATTACTTCATGTTACAGGCATGAAAGTATGATATTCAAAGAAAAATGTTTGGATCTTTTTCCAAAAATATTACAGGGAAAAAGTACAGAATTCTCCACAAATCCAAAATCAAATGAATGAATGAATGTCGTCTCGTCTCTTCTCAGAACTGTGCCTTTTTTTTGGGGGGGAATGTTGTGTCCATTTCATGACGCCGCCAGCATGGCAGTGACCGATCAAATTGTCGACCCTTTCCACAAAAGCACGTCACAGCATGTTATTCAGACGCTCGTACTGGAAAAAGAAGCAGTACATGTGGGACGACAGGCTTGTTCTTTGTTTTACAAACCACAGCATCACCATCCACGTCCTGCTTTTCAAGCGCCTTCTCTTCCTTTTTGTGTGTGTGTGTGCGTCAGAACACGACGGTCAGTACGCGTTCGTACAGGTAACGAGCATCCTCGCCCACTCGTGAAAGCTCGGCACGCATTCCCTCCTCGGGAATGCGCGTCAGCGGCGTCCTTGCGTATTTAATTGGCATTTCTCTGATCTCGCCCGTCTCCTTCTGCTCGACTTTTGTGTGTTGCCACATTCCGAGATGACGTCGCTGCACTCGGACGGAAGGTGGGGAGGAATGCGGTGGGTTTATTTCCGCAGGTTTATGTACTTGCTGCTTCTCAGGAGCTCACAACGTGCTGCGCATCCAAGAAAACTCACGTTAGCCCTGCGTACCTCTCGCCTTTGACATGATCGTGTGTCCGACCGACAGTAGAGAAAGTGGCAGATGTTCACCGAGAAACTCGGTGTGTGGGTTGTTTCCATGTCAATTAGCGGAACTGTGACTTTATAACGCATGAAAATCAGAATGCCGCACTTACGGACACATTTTCAGAAATAGGCGGTTATACAAACACACACACATATATATATACACATTTGTGGTTTGGCATCTGCAGAATTGACCCATTTTCCCCCCAATATCTCCCCCCCAATTTGGTTTTCTTTTTTTTTTTTCAACCCTCACAACACTTATTCGCAGTCCCCACTTATTCAAGAATGATTTGGGTTGAATTATTATTCTTTTTTTATTTTCTATTCAATTATATTGGGCGTTAATTATACATGGTCAGGCCCGGTCCCTATCCCACTGTACTTGGTTGTTTAATTTCATATTTAATGAATGGGCAGGCATTACAGAAACCCAACTATTTGTTAGACAAGAAATGAAAAAGTATATTTTGCATAATATGTCCCCTTTAAGACCTGTGGAAGAGCGACCTGGTGGTCTTTTGCCTGTTTACGTACGCACCGCTTATCAGACGCTAAATGTGTTAGCTACCGCTAATCTGCGCGTCCCGCATAAATCAATGCAGCTCTGCTTACCTGCGATCGATATGATAGCAGGGCCGTTGTACACGTGGGGAATGCGAGCGCCTCTGCGTGTTAGTGTTCCAGACTTGAAAGTGGCCCTGGATCTTCAGCCAGCCGAGCTGATCGAGCCACGGGTCGAAAAAAAAATCATGGTGTGAGGGATCTCATTTTGAAAATTAGCCCCACTCTTACATAGCAGTGCAGGAGGGCTCTCTCGCAGAAATCTGAAGATCTACTCGGTTGTTGAACGTCACACTTGATGGGCGGGCGGGCAGGCGGGCACTTTAGAGACCCAACTGTTTGCATTCAAGCCATTCAAAAGTCCATTTTTTGTTTTCTGTTTGAAATCTACCAAGCAGTACGGTGGGACACAGAACTGTCATCAACGTGCGAGATGGATGCGGAGTTATTTCCGCCGGTCCGCCATTATGGCCATCGCCATTTGCACTCCACTTTCCAATCATTCAACATCCACTCTAACTGAGAGAGAGAGAGAGAGAGAGAGAGAGAGAGAGAGAGAATGTGGATGTGATGTAAAGCAGGTTTGTCACCCGTATGGATTAAACAGTAAAGCGTTAATGGAGAGTGCTATGGACTCATTTAGGTGGTAGGGTCACAAGTTACGGTGTTCCATGGAGAGAGAGAAAGAGTGTGTGAGAGAGAGAGAGAGAGAGAGACACACACACACACACACACACACACACACACACACACACACATACACGTGCGTGCATATATGAGCTGCTGCTTCTGCCGGACCTCAAGATGGCTCCGGAAGGAATTCAACTCATCGAATTCCGGCGCCATTTGCCGCATGAGCTCGAATGCAAAGACAAAAAGAAGCTCGGGGACTTCAATGTTTGCTTTCAGTGGCGAGGTAGCGATGCTCAAGGGCACACTGACGAGACTCGCAGGGCGCAGTCCATGTGCCGGACGGCCACTAACCCCCCCCCCCCCCGCCAGCAGTTTGGCAGCTTCAAGGCAGCAGTGTCAGCATCGAAGCCTCGGAGGTCGACGGTCCAGTTTTTGAGCCGCTGCATGCCCCGCCCCATATAGTACCGGGCCAATGGCGAGTCTGGCTTTTGTTACTTTGGCTAAGCATCGCTACTAAAATGGCTTCTACTTGTGAACCCAAAGTGGGGGAGCGCCCATAAAGACGGAAGAAGACTTTTCACATGCACAGTGACCCTCTGCTATCCGTGAATAATTAATACAGCCCCACAGAGCTTTGTAATTACATGTAGATGCCACAAGATGCCAGCATCGCACTTAAAATGCAGAGGATCCTAAAGCGGCAACTCCATGCTTTCTAGCATGTCCACACTTGTGAACCCATGTTACATAACGACTGTATTCAACCGTTAAATTATTCAACACCTTCACATGTGGCTCATTATGAGTGTTCGCTGTCGTACTAGTCTTAATAAGACGCTCGCAAACAAATATGGGAACTAACAATCGGAGACATGCTTTCAGGTACATTCCTGGACGGCCGACAAAACAGCAAATTATACGAAAAGCGCTATCAATTAATGAAAACAACATTCCACCAGATGCTGAGAAAGTTTTTTTTTTTTTTATGCTTTGGCCTTGGTACAAAAACAGCAAAATAACAAAGCTCTTCCATGAATATCGGATGATAGATTGAAAAGAAACTGGAGTACATTTGTGAATATGTGCGGGTTCACTCTCGTCGTACAATTTGTCCGCCTATCTCGGCGGCCCTGAAACAGCAGCCAAGGCACGCGGAGGCCTGAGCGAGGAAAAAGCAATGGAGAGGAAGACGCGTCGAGGAAGAGCATTGATCGCGCAAGAGCACACGAGCGCTGCGCATCCTTTCTCCTCTCACGCCGGAGACGAGCGACGCTGACCCGCGGAGCTTTTGTTCATGTCGACCAGCTCCGCGTTTTGTCCCGCGTCGATAGCCTCTGATGCGTGAAGGGAGTCGTTCCCTTTTGGCCGTCACAAGCGGCGGTGAGCGCCATCCGCTCTGTCGCGACCTCACCCATGTCAACGGTGCAGCACTTTTGCTTCGGTAAATAACACTTTGGGTTGAAGGGGAAACAACTGCAGCAACAAAAGAAGAGGAATTCGGGCTACGAGGATACAACTGTAATTTTACAAAAACAAGTCCTAATATTGCAAGAAAACTTCAAGGAAACAAAAGTCATAATGTATCAATGAATGAATCCATTTGATGAGGAGTCTAAATACTACGAGAAAAAAGTTGAGCAGTTGATTTTTGAAAGGGGACAAAGCAGTTTCATAAAAGCCATGAAGTCCGCATGGTTAAAAAAGCCCGAATCGGCCAGAAGGCCGGTGTTCATCTGTCGTCCCCTGGCCGTGATGTCAGAAAGCAGTCAAATAAACGCATCTACAAGACAATAGCATACAGGATACATCATCAAACGATACTATTAAGAGAGAATCAAACCATCATTGTTTTGATCCTAACAAAAACACAACATAGCATACTTGTCTTTTAGTGTTGGGTTCTTTTGCGAAGGCCTCGTATGTTGTAAGCAGTTGAAGCTCCTTCCACTCACCAGCGCTCCTCACCGGTCAATTTTAGAAGATCAACATTTTTTTTTGGGGGACTGGAAATTAGTCTTAATTTGCGACAATTAAAGTTAGAATTTTGGATGATTTTTTTGGGATGTATCTCACAGAAGAAAAACACATCTTAAACAAAAAAGGAACATTGGGCCATTAAAAGGATCAAATTATAATTCAATGCGAAAATGTAAGAAGCACATTTCTACAACGAAACCCCCCTTTCCATGTATTTTATGCTTCCTTCTTTCCTTTCTGAATGGTGTGAATGGTAAACCAAAGACAGCCAACAACAAGGTTTCATTTTGTGGCGTGCTGCTGAGACGCCCGTACGCAGTTTGTTGATTTGTCCCCACTTTTGCTGCTGATCACGTCACGCGTGGCGGCTCGGGGGGGAGAAGCGCTAAATGCCGGGACAAGGAACAGAAAAAAGGAGAGCAGCTCAAGTGCATCAACGTTTCTCACCTCGAGCGCAGCCATCATCTCACGCCAACTCAAGAGTGAAACGCCGTTGTGGCAGCGTGCACAGTTCGCTTTGAGTGTGACATTATTCAAGTGGAGTCCGACTGTTACAAATAATAACAACTTAAAAAACACACAAACGTTTTGCCTGGGAGCTCTGCTGGGACCGAAAGAAAAGTTCCGCCCGGAACTATGTTGTTTCACATGACTATTTATTGAAGACAGACGCAGTGTTGGGCCACTGATAAACTTTGCCAAAAATGACAGAGGAGCATCTGGAAGTGATTTTTAAGACAGTGCAATGTACGTATAACATGATAAGTATGAGTGAGCTGAATGGTAATTTTTACCTAAAGTTGTAAACGCTAGCGCGCGAAACCAAGTCGCGATTGCTAACTGTTTAGCATTTAGCTGTGTCAAACTCTGTAGACCAATCTTATTCATATACTCAGGAGTGAGAATAAAACGCATGATGCTGATTATTCGGCTAGTCGATCAATAATCAATAGATTCTACAAAGATTCGATAGTGACAGCCCTAAAATAGAGTTTGATGACTTGCGTTTGTTTTGCTGTCGGTGCTTTATTTTATATTTGTATTATCTTCTGATTTTTTTAAAATGTGCTTTATAAATACATTGGATTGGATAATTGTCGTACTTAGTTCACGGATACTGCTGGGTATTTTATTTCTTGATTTTTCTTAATATACACGCGCAGCACAGAGTAGCGGCGCTATTCGAGGAGGGGTGAGAGATGGGGGGCGAAGTCGACAGGGAATTGACGCTCCCCTGAAAGCGATTCAAATTACATGAATTAAAATCACTGAATCCAGGAGGAGTCAAATGATTCAACGCAAACAAGCGACCTTCACATGAGGCTCATCAATAGTAGTAGCTAGCATACTAACCCAAATAACAAACAAATATGCACATCGAATATGCACTTCAAAGTGTTTGACACAAACACTTTGAAGTCATTAAACTCAACGTTTGGCACGCACACACCATAATAAATGTTGGACATTTGGATTTTACAAATGTAATTTCACGGAAGAATTAGCTTGACGACCAAAAACGAATGAACTATGAATTTATCATTGAAATAATGAATTAAAAGAAAGAATCAAACATTTTACAAGCATCATTTTACGAGAATAAAGTCAGAATTGTACAGGAAAGAAAATCCCCCGAACATCACATGTTGGAATTTCAAGAGAAAATCTGAACTTGACTTTGTAGTTGGCGTAGCCTGTTGGCTTCTTTGCATTTGTTTTTCTCGTGCAAATTGTGCAGACCCTGAGAGGCCAAGGAAGGGCTTCTGTTCTCAAGTGCCTTCTCACCAGCTTCTGATGTGATTAAAGTCCAATTCATTGCCAGTGGAAACAACAGCGAGCGGCTGCTATGTAATTAGCCTTGAAAAAAAAAAAGGTTCTAGAATAAATCAAAAGGAATCAATATAAGCTCACGTGTGCATTTTCCCATTCAGGACGTTGGAAAAAAGGGATTGAGTAATGACTATATATATATATATTCATATTCTGCTTGTGTTATTTTGCTGGCGGATGAGCGCGTTGGTGACCCATTTGCGTGGACTAGATATGTTGTGACAACACTCGAGGCCACGAGACGGACACTCACACTGCAAACAAACGGGAGAACATGTGACACTTTTACGTTGGGTTCATCGGGGATTTCGGTCACATGCCGATAGGGTTTGTTTGCCACTTGTCAAATGTTAACAATATTACAAGGGGGGGGGGAAAAAGATGGAATAAAGTCATCATTTTACAAGAAAGAGATCATATTTTAAATGGAGAAAATCATAATTTGACCAGAAAAACAGAAAAATAATCATCATTTGTAAGTCATAGGCATACTTTGATGAGAGATTTTTGATTTTATTTTACGCATTACTTTAGAACAGCCAAACTGTAATTTTATGAGAAATGCAACTATTTTTAATGTAAGAGAATAGAAATAAAACATGAAAAAAGAAAGTTGCAATTCAATGAGGCGATAGCTGGAATTTGACTCGTTGTAATACTACAAATAAAACAAATGTTTATTTGACGAGAATACAACTATAACGAGGGGGAAAAAAGTCCTTTTAAACAATAAAGTTTCAGTTGGACAAGAATCATTTTATTTTTACGAGGAACAAGTTGGCAAGCAGCAGAAGTATGTGACAACTCTGCATTTAAAGAGAATTGTCATAATTTGACAAGAAAATTAAAATTGGTGTTTTGGTGATGATTGCCAAATGGTGCTTTTCCTCAGATTTGGCCATTTTCCCCCAAATAATGATTTTTGACTTTGATGAGCTCCGATTGACTTGAATTCCATGTTTTTAGTAATTCTGCAGACAAATCAGACATCCAGTAGGCGCTTTTTCTTGGCGTACCTGCGAACGTGACAAATGTCCGTCGGTCGCCAATCCAAACGCAGACCTTCTACCATCTGTTGCTGTTCTTCACACGCCAGACGCGAGCCTGTGTGTGTGTGTGTGTGTGTGTGTGTGTGTGTGTGGGAGGGTGTCCATGTATGTTTCCTCCAGTTTGTTGATTTCATTTCTTGTATTTGTTTAGGGATTTGCGTCTAATTCATACGTTGTCATCCGCATGTAACGTAACAGGAGGTACCGCCAAAGCTTGCAAATCGTAGCTTGCAATCGCTCCGTAAGGGAAAAAAAATAAGAATACAAAAATAAAAGAGTCATCAGACACTCTTACATATTGTAGTGAAGTGGAAAATAAAATGAGAATATTGGGCATCCATCCTCAATTGAATCTTCTGAGCAGTAAGTTGGGACTCGATAAACCCAACTGTTCTTGTTAGCTTGTTCACCAAAGTGCTAATGCAATGCTAAAACTAGAAATGAATCAGAATGTCATCAGAAAAAGAACTATTCATATTCTGAAAGGGAACAAAATCTTTTTCTATTTGAGTGGAAAATTAAAAAAAAATCGATTTTTTATTTCAGCAAATGAAGTTGAAAAATTCGATTTTTTAATATTACTAATTCCAATGAATCTGAATTGTTCTTACACTAACAGAGTTGTGATTTATGGGGAAATAAAAAAATAGGATTCTATCATTTGAAAACATTTAAAAATAACAATGAATTACTGGAAAAGTCAGCCTTTTTTCTTTCATTGATGAAAGAGAAAAAGAGCTTAATTCGTCTTCATTTTACTCGAAATAAAATGCCTGAATATTATATAGATAAAAAAATCTTCATTTTACAAGGATAAAGTTGTAATATTACAAGAAATTTCATTGATGATATGACAATAACAACCCAAAATAAATTCATCCGAAATAAGAAAAATGAGAATAATGTCTTAAGAAGAGGGAAAAAAAAGCAGTGAAACGCAAAACAAGGGATTCTTTAAAACAAGGCCGCGGCCAACTTGGAGGAGGAGAAGCACTCGCAGTCTGTCAGCGCCCTTGCCCGTAACCACGGCGATCTTTGGCATCCGTTTGCCGTCGTCTATTGATTTGTTATCAAGGTACAACGGGTTGGCCGTCGCTCGCAGACGGGCGAACAATCGCCAGCCGGTGTCCATTTGCATCCCGGGATATGACTACACGCTGAGATGCAAAGTTTGCCAGGACCCAAATGTCCAAAGGCCATCGGAATTACTATCGGACAAATTGAGGAATGCGTTTATTGTGTGTCGAACCAATCGTGCTGTTTCCAGCATCCCGACAGTTTGAGCGATGACGCGTACTGCCGATCGCTTCTCGAATTCGCTGGGAAAAGGCCAGCTTCCTCGCATCGATCCCAATCGGCTGCCTCGGGGATGTCGGACACAAGAAGCGCACGGCCAGGCTTCTTCCGAACGGATAGTGTGCGAGGCGGCCATTTTAGGGTTGTCGCGATGATATTTCCCCTGATTGCTCGCTTCCCGAATGATACAAAGCCCTTTCGAAGTTAACGGCGCTCAGAAATTCAGCCCCCAAAAGCCAGCCTCACTGAGCAGCACGACAAAACCTCTGCCAAACAAGACGCACGTAGTCTGCCATTGTGGGTTCAAGAGGCCATTTGAGGGTTCTTTTTGGAATTTCTCAGAGTACACAAAACACTTAGAAACATGACATTTGCTGTACATTCCCCCCAAAGTCTTGAGAACCCATGCCCAAAAAGAAACCGGTCGTCTGCCATTTTGCTTTGAAGCGACTCATAGATGTTTTTGTTTTTTATGCACGCTTCAGCGATGAGCTCAACCTCGAGATTTCGACTGAATTTGGTATGACATCATTTGAACTACACGTACAAGACAAATGGACAAAAGGGAAAACCTCTCTGTCCTTTTTTGTGGGAGAAACATGTTTGATGACACACCATAAAAAGCCAACAAATAAAATCCAAAACTCCTAAATGCAACCCCTCGTCAGTTTTACTTCGCAACATGACGTTCGTGTGGACGTGCACACTTTGCAGACATCGCGGCGCTTCAACGGATTCGTATCCCTAAGATGACCTTCTTTCCAGCTCGGCCCTTCCGTGATTGTCAGTTGGACGCTTAGCTTGACAAATGCCAGACAAAGCAGCACTCGTCCGCGTTCCCCGACCTTCCACCTTGCAAATACGGCAACACATACGGACGTGCAGGTGCTCGTCTTTCAGTGGCGCGGACTGATGAAAAGGCCAAAATTCCGGATGGAGTTTGCCGCTCTCCGCTGAGGCGTGCGAGCGAGCACCACGCACACGCGGCGATGTCGTCCTGTAGAAAACAAACGCCTCCGGAGCGGAAACAAGCCGAGCCTGGCCACACACAGACGAACGATGACGGTGACTTGTGTCTCTTCTCATACTACAGAGGTGAAATGTCCCTTTAAAAAGCAAAAAAACCAAAACAAAGCGATTAGCGAGTCTTTTTTTTCCACTTTGACTACGCCATCCGAACGTGGCGGCAGTGCTCTTTCGCTGTCATTATGTATGTCCACCATTGCGGGTCAAAGGACAGCTCGGCGGTGTGGAAAGAACGCGGCGCTCCGTCGCCTTGTGTTCGCCGACCATTTGGGAACGCAAGACGCTAAATGAGTCAGCGACCTGTAAAACGGGCTTGTTGCGCCGAGGCGTTCGTTGCGATGTTTATTCAGGGCATGTCTGCACATATGTGCAGATTTGTCAAATTAAAGGCCACCGACGGAGGGACTTTTTCCAGTTGACATTTGCACACCTTATTTCCCCCCCGCAGTGTACATACACCATTATCTCCCATTTGTTATTCTAACTTTATATTCAAGAACCATTTCATCAGTGCTCCTTTATTATTCCTCTGTTTACAATTCCCCATTGTCATTACTGTACCTGTTCCGGAATTGACTTTATTCAGAATGCTGATTGGCAATAGAAAAATCCAAAAGTTATATACGCTACAAATGTATGTAGTTTCATTAGAATTGGTACTAAAATACCAATGAAATTAAACACTAAACTATTTTCATATACAGCACATTCAAATATCACATGATGTATCACATGAAATATCCAAAATACTAAATTATTCAAATGCAATTAAATTATCAATTGAAATTTTCTGATTTAATAAATACATTGCTTGAATCGATGGTTTTATTATCATGATTGTTATCATTTACTGTATTAACTTCAAATTTTGCAAGTGCGTCTATCTTGGTGGAAAAAAAAAAAAAAAATATATATAAATAAATATATATATATATATATATATATATTCAAGGAATCCCCAAAATTCAGCACCTGCTTGAACGTAAAGAAAATAATTCAATAAAAATGAAAAAAAAAATAAAAATATATATATATATATATATATGAAACGATTTGCCCCCTCGCATCAGTTTCACCGATAAAAACGAAATTGTGCGAACATGTCGAGCATAACACGTCTCAAGGACCCATGATCGAAATGGAAGTCCGCCATTTTGGGTCAGATTTCATAAACAGCGACCAGGGAATTCGCCCCGATCGGAAGCAGGTCACCGAGACAGCCAAACATTATTAGAGGGGGGGGGGGGGGGGTGTCTGCCCATTTGCTCAGGTTGAATTGCTGTTGAAATAGTCATCACATATACAGTACAGCACACCAACGCAAGCAAAAGAGGAAGATGTCATTTCCGTGTTTGCTCGTTCTCTTTCCGGGAAACTGAACTGAACCGTGAATCACCAAAGCGGCTACAGCTGTCGTCTCTGAACACAAACTCAGTTTGAAAGCTTTTCCTTGCCGTCATCCGTCTCAAGCGTCGCGTCTTTTGCTGCCAGGCTGTCGCTTTCGGAGAGAAAAAACAAACGGTACTTACGCTCCGACGGACAAAATGGAGGATTGGACCGAGCGGTGACAGCTCGTCTCGGTTTTAACAAAATTTTCATTACAAACGGGAAGTTGCCAAGTTGACAACAACTGCTGATTGTAACATTTATGAGCAGTGTGCATGACGAAATGCTATAAAGAGTGCCCAACATTTCATATTACCAATCGGAGGTTCAGTGGTTTGCATGTTAAAAATGATCCGAACACTCAACGCATCCAATTTCTTTCTAATTTCAAGTTTTGCTCCAGAAGAACAGGAAGTAGATGCACATGGTCTGCCGACGCGGGCCACGTGAAATGATATGGCGGGCCAGCTCCGGCCCCAGGGCCTCGGGTTTGTCCAACATGAATGGTGTGAATGTGAATGGTTGTTTGTCTATCCGTGCCCTACGGCTGGCTGGCGACCAGCCCGCGGCGAAAATCAGTCGGGATAGGCCCTGGCTCACCGGGGACCGAAATGAGGACAAGCGGCGTCCGTTTATGAGTACGGCAAGCGTTGGGATATTGGGATGATTACAACCCACACCGATGACGCTATTTTTATTGGCCGTCTCCCCGCGACATGTTAATTGAACGGCGCGTGAAGCGGAGTGCGTCAGAGGTGTTGTTTAATTCCCGCTTTTGGCACACCGTCGAGCACGGAAACGCCCGGCGACGGTTTTCGACAAGCGTGAAGACAAAGCTGTCATGAACACGGTTAGGGCGACGGCGAGGAACGCAAGGCAAGAACATGGTGGACCCAATTGCAGGGAAGCAGGGAGGCAAGGCAGGAGTGCGGGAATCTCAAAATAATAATATTTAATCACAATGATAAAACAACTGGCGACTATGACATGGCAAGACATGTGACAACGACAATGAACCGACCAGGACTGAAAGAACCCAGGGAACTAAATACAAACAAATTGACGAGACAACGAGGAACACCTGGAACAAGACACGAGTGGCTGGAGAGAGCTGATTGGTCGACACAAAATAGACGAGAACAGGTGGACACAACAACCTAATGAGCACACGACAAACATGGAACAAAACTAAACACAACCCAAACCCAAAACACAGACCATGACAAAAGCAGGTGCTCGTCTAATGCGTACGATGAAGAAGAGGCTGCAGCGCTTATGGAGACGGGGGGGGGGGCTGCACATGTTGAGTGAGTGAGTGTACATGCGCATCTTAAATCAGGGGCAAATCCAAACCGGAACGCAACATTGCAGAACGACAACGTGTCAGCGTGGACTGGGCCAACATTGCAAAGGGACCCCGTCGCATTCTATCGGGACCCCGGAGTTTAAATGCAGCGAATGGATCGGAAAGAGGCGGAATGGGAGGTCGAAATAAGTCCTGTCGCTTCCCAAAGTATAAACGTGGACGTACACAACATTGCTGAGACGAGAACGCCTGCATTCATAACAAAGTAAAAGGGATTATTATGAAGGGATTCTGAGAAAAAGCAAGATCAGAGGCAGACTGGGAGGAAAAAGTGGCCCGAGTCCCCGGAACTGACGCACGCAATATTCGGTCCGCTTGAACGCTGGAGTTTAAAACGAAATAAAAAGGACTCAACAAACAAACAAACAAACAACAGTAGCAACAGAGGAAGACCGAACAGAAGAAATGCAGTCACTTAACAAAGCCCCCTTGAAGATAAACAGAAAGCTTTCCGTAAATATGCAGAGCGCAAACGATTTACTGTGGCCAAGTAGTCCAGACCCAACCGCTGCATTTGTATACAAGCGCTGAAAGAGTCAATGTTCCATAAGGTCTCATTTAAGGCTCCCCCTCCTCGACACGTTCCCATTCGTGATGAGTCGTAGTGTGCAAAAAAATAAATCACTTCACTTTTTTACAGCCTTAATCAATAGCTGAAAATAGTCAACATTTCATGAAAGACAATTACTGCTCCGACTTGAACATTCATACGAATTGAGAGCAATCTTTAATGAGCTTCCGCGTCGGAGGCAACTCGGAAAGACTTTTTTTATGACAATAAAAATAAACGGACAAGGAAAAAGTAATCATGGCTCCGGGTGAAGAAGCGACGCCCTTTTTTTTTTTTTTGCCGCTCCTCTCGAGCCAATTAACGTTCGAAGGATGTCGTGTTTGACGTTAGGCCGTCAAGTTGAAAGTTCCTGCTCCCGCCGATGACTCCGTTGCCCTTGAACGATTGTCGGGAGGTCGTTCGAGTTCCTTCGAAACTGGGCCGGATGCTTCTTGGATACCTGCGGACATGATTTATTGGAACCCGACTAAGCATTAATACAAATAAATAGAGTGGCTATGGAAAGTGAATGCCACATTTGTTTTTTAAATGACGTCTTCAACGTAAACTGGTATTTTATAACAATTACAGGGGACATGATGTGAAATGATACTTTTTAAATACCTGCATTGCTAGTCACTAAAATAAAAGGTCACAAAGTGTTTATTGAGACAATTGGGAACCGAAAAAAAAATGCCTTTAGAAGTGTTATATATGTTAAATATTTTCATACAGTGGGAAAGAATAAGCCCGAGTCAGGCGGTTAGCAGACATGTTTATCACGTCCTCGCAGATACACGCACGACTCAGTCACTTCTGGTGGTGATGTCACACACAAGGGAGGAGATTTGCCGGCGGAAAAGGGGATCTGAGGAGCGGATGCTATCGGTGCCGCGCAGCTCCCCGGACGGCGGTCAAATCAAAGACGTGCGAGTGAAACTTTTTCCAAATGTACCGCTGACGGGCACAGTTTGGCTGTTGGAGCATAATGGAGCACGGAAGTGTGTGAAATGAAGACGTAATAATTCAGTTGTCAGGCATAGAATTGGACATTATGCAAATGGAGCTGATTTGGGTTAATGAAGTTTAGCCTGGCATATGCCAGTTACACAATGGGAAACAATACACTTGAGCATAAGCAAACTAGGAAACGCGTACAAATAACACTGCAAAGCGATCGCGTCGCATTCGAGAGAAATGCAGCAAAAGGGCAAACAAGTCTCACGGCATCCGGAAATGTAAACGACCGCATGTCGTCAAATCGTCGGCAAAGATTTCTTTCCCAACACATTAGAAATATGTGAAGATATTTGCTGAGAACGATGTCATATTCAATTGGAGAGATAAAACATGAAGGTGCTCTTCACTCCTTCCCTTTTCCAGATTTTTTGGGTGTGTGGCTAAAACGGTGCTCAGTGACGCACGTGGGACCTGGCAAGAGTCGCCCCTCCCCCGCTACTGCATATAAGAACTTAAGCGCCTTTGTTTGCATCAGCGGTTAGCTGTCACGATTGCTAGCTTTGCTATCAAAAATGTAGTTTAGAGCGCCTCATTGTCGTGGCACGGAAAAGCCCAGCGACGGCCCGTTCAACGACGTCAACAGTTAGGCATGAGAGAGAGCCGGTAGCATTGGTTTTTCCAGGTTGTAGAAGTGCTGTTTGATTGCCAGTTGACTTGGTTTCAGCACATTCAGCACGCCCGCCCGCACGCACGCACGCACGCACGCACGCCCGCAGCGTTCGACGAGTGGAGCGAACGCTTAAATTTTTCACGACTTTGACGCCTCGTTTTCTATACCGTTCTTGGCATTTTTTTGGAATCATTCAAATTTGGCAGGCTTGCTAACAACACTCCGCTCGGTCATATGCCATATTTAGAACACATACAGCGCGGGTGTCAAACTGGTGGCCCGGGGGCCAGACCCGGCCCGCCACATCGTTTTATCTGGCCCGCGAAGGCAAATCAAAATGGCTCATTGTGTTCTGGTGTAATAACATTGAGATATTTGCAAGCATGTAATAGTTTCAAAACTGGTGTTGTGGTTAGTGTATGTCATTATATGATGTAATCTTGAATTTATATGGGTCCACAGTCGTAACGGCCCCCCGAGGAAAGTCCTAACTACGATGTGGCCCGTGACAACATTGAGTTTGACACCGCTGACATATAGTGTTCATTTTCACTTCACAGGGATCTTTAAAGATCTTTAAGATCTTTGTGTCTGTTATGGCTCTCATAGCACCGCTGAAGGCAGAAAACAACCTTGGAGGAAAGGCCGCATCTTCTGTTACATCTCTAATGTGGCACGTTTGCTGGATCTCTGTGTGGAAGAGGCCACCGACTGCATGCTCGCAAAAAAAAAAAAAAAAAAAAAGTGCGCACAGTGATGGAGTGGCTCTTGTTTTGAAGAATGTCGCCAAAGTGCGCTCTCCTCGTCAATTGCCCCATTAAATGGCAACTGAAGCAATTAACTCAACGAGGGGTGTGCTTTTTTTGTGTGCGTGCGCTTTGTGTGACATGACCATTTCCCCAAAAGCACAATGAGGAAAATCCCGGCACGATCAAGCAGGGGCGGACCGAGGGTTTCCTCTTGTCAGCTGCACTCAAAATCAGACGCAGCCCTTGCAGTGGGGCATACAAATCAACGGGGGCCGCAAACCTTTTTTTTTAGGATGTAACCGAGTTCTTATGTTTCACGGAAGACGTATGATTACACCAGTGCACGGACCGTTCGTGAGCAAAGTATGTCGACCGAGGAGCCCCTGTATGAGCATGCGGCGCACCCGTGCGCACTCTTGGAGCAATGCTGACATATGGAGCCGTTGTTTGTCACTGTCAAATTCCGGGAGGCCGGGCTTCAGGTTAGAATCACTGCGCGAGCTGGTACTCGTGCAGCTTTCACGAAAAGCACGACTGGAGTTGCTTTATAGAGCTCTATAGAGCCGTCATGCCGCTTTGCTTTCACGGCCTGTGATACGCGGCGGAGGGGCCGAAAACCGTCTCGCAACCGCTGAATAGACATCCAGCAGATGTAACAGGGAACATTTTGTGTCGGTGCTATCGGTACAGAAGAGCGACAATACCTTCTTTTACCGGCAGTGGAAAAGGAGTTTGACACAGGTGGTGTGACAGCTCCGATACCACTTCAACTTCATCCATTCCGTTGTTACGGTTCTAATAAAACATTGTCTAGTCGACTTCATCTCTCCAATCCGTGACATTTATTCGGAAAATGACAACTTTTCCAGGCAGTGTAAAATCACATCTCCGATACTACCTCCGTCCGCTCATCGTGTGTGTCGACACAGAAAATGGCTGTCTTTCGGTACAGGCAATGTGGAAGGGCTTCGAAACGCATGGGATTCATCGACTCTGTCATGGCTCCGATACTGCCTCCAAAGGGGGACTTCATCCACCCATTTCATGTCGACACAGAAAATGGTGGAAAGACGTTGACCTTTACAGGCAGCGCAGCGCAAAAGGCACCTTACCAACAACTGTTGTGGCAGAATTGCCGGTTTGACGACTTCCACTCGTTTCCTGTCATTTATTCAGAACAGCGACACAGAAAAAGGCGGAGAACTGCCGGATTTGATTGGAAGCGTGAAATAAACATTGTGTATCCATTGTGTGACCTCAGCTCACTCTGTTGTGTGGTATCGATGTTTTCTAAATCAATACGGTTCTGGCACAGATAGAGGACAACAGTGCTGGGTGCAATGTTGCCAACTCTGCAGTTTTCAACAACAGTGTCGGAGCAGAAGTTTCCAGTTGCTCAAAGTGATGTTGCACCAGAGAGTAGCTATGAATCACGCTCATTTTCAAAGCAGGAAGCAGACGCCGGGCCAGTGTCGAACGGCAGCGCGCCAGTCGGAACCCTTTGCAAGGACTCCGGTTTTGAACATCCCTGTTGTTTTTGTTTTGTTTTGTTTTGTTTTGTTTTCCCGGAGAAGACCCGTGGGCCTCAAGGGGAGGCCGGGAATGGAAGCAAGAGCCTTCCAATTACCTGGAGACATCGCTCAATCTCCCGAGACCCCGGAAGAAGACAAACGAAAAGAGACGAGGCGTTCTCGACAAGGTTTGCAGCCGCCGACGTTACGGCGCTAATATCAACGTGACGTGATGATGAGACGAGAGAGGAGGCGTGGAGTTATTAGGGTTAGCGGCATCAGAGATTCGCAGAGTTAGCCAAAGGGGAGAGAAAACGCGTCTATTTAATTAGCAGGCGGGAAGTGTCGGGAAGCTAATGTTTTCCTTTCGACACCAGAACGGTGCAAGTTTGCAAGTCAATCCAGGTCAAGCTAATCATGTCTGCTGCAATGCATTTGCTGACTTTTTCCACTTTGTGCCCAAAGGCTGGTTGTTATTAGATGCCACATCCCAGTCCCATGCGAAAGAAGGTCTCATGGGACGGGAATTTATGCCAGGATATCTTAAAAACCGTGATTTTTCTACACCCTTATCACATCTAATTGCACATGAAAAAAACCTAAAAGAAATTTTTCGAAAATAATGCCATTTGTTTGAGAGCCATACGGTCCTAAAAGCTGTATTAACTGGACATGAAATGTTTTCAGTACGATTCTTAACGTCGGCCATTTGTTTATGTGCAGATTATCTGACCCCGCCTCTCGCCCAAACGCAACTGGAATAGGCTTTGGTTAAGCAGTACAGAAAATGTTAATAAATATTAAGACGTAAAAACAATAACATGCTCAGTTTTCACTGTGAATAGAAGTTAAGCACTGTAAAATGTCAACTTTGGTATCAATCTGAAAATATCTGTCACAGTACTTTGAAGGACCCCTGGAAAGGGCCAAAAACGACCACAGAATGGCTGCCGTACACACAAATGGCACACTTTCTCTGCCTTCTTGGACATGGCTTCTAAACATGCCTCTCAAATTTCAGTTTTGTGTTTTATGGCAAGAGATCAAATTTCGCTGTCATACTGCGCCCAGGTGATCGACTGGTTAGAGCGTCCGCCTCGCAGTTCTGAGGAGCGGGGTTCAATCCCCGTCCCCGCCTGTGTGGAGTTTGCATGTTCTCCCCGTGCCCGCGTGGCTTTTCTCCGGGCGCTCCGCTTTCCTCCCACATCCCAAAAACATGCACGCTCGGTTCATTGAAGACTCTCAATTGCCCGTAGGTGTGAAGAAGAAGAAGAAGAAGAATCATCTTTTATTGTCATGAACATGCATGCGTGCACATGAAATTTGTTCTCTGCATTTAACCCATCACAGTGAACACATACACATGTTAGTGGAACACACTGGAGCAGGGGGCAGCTGAAGCGCCCGGGGAGCATTTCGGGGTATCGGTGTCTTGCTCAAGGACACCACAGCCCTGAGTCCGGGGGATGTTGGCGGATGGTCCAGTCGGGGTTTTGAACCTAGGTCCCCCACGGTGGCAGGCGATGATCTTAACCATTGGGCCACAGCTGCTGAATGTGAGCGCGGATGGTTGTTTGTTTATATGTGCCCTGCGATTGGCTGGCGACCGGTTCAGGGCGGGCCCCGCCTCCTGCCCGATGACAGCTGGGATGGGCTCCGGCACGCCCGCGACCCGCGTGAGGAGAATCGCGACAGAAAATGGATGGATGGAGGATACTGCGCCCACTCGCAATGAAAAAACCCCTCAAAATTGAATGCTGTCCATCTGTACAGTCCTATATTTATTGGACATAGAAGTCAACGACTGTAAAACAACAACACATTTGGTACAAATAAGACAAAATCTCGAGGAGGTCTTTTTTTTTTTTTTAAAAGAACCCTGAAAATGGCTGCTTTAAACCAGAATGCTTCCTTTGTATTTGAAGGCATGTGTTCTTGAGAATTTTTTGGGTGGGTCTACTTATGTCAGACAGTCATTCCAAATCAGGTATCGTTTGTCATTTCATTCTCAGCCAGTACAGTCCAGTTGCGATCGATTCAGTGCCCTGAGGCGGTCCCAGGCATGGCGAGTCATCACTTTTTGCCGCCACGCCCCATCCACTATGACCAGTGACAAAACCTCAGAATTCTGACGGGTTAGTTTCATCTGTCTATTACATAGCGTTTCAATTTGATAGCAATCGGAAAACTCTGGAAAATGATCCCTTTTGCAGGACCCCAAATTGACTGCGTTCAACCAAAATGGCAGCCTTCCTGTGCATTTGAGGGCACGGCTGTTTGAGAATTTTTTGGGTCAGCCTAACCCACTTCGGGTTCCATTTAATCGCCCCTTAAAATGTCCGCTTCAGAGACTTCCTGTGCACTTTCCGGCACGGGTTCTTGAGACTTCTCTGTACGTCTACCAAAGTTTGTGTTGCTGAGCGAAATGCATGCGCCTTTGCAGCTCACTCTGATGACAACAATATGGATTCAAGTCTTCTGTCACGGGCGCCCCCCCCCCCCCCCTCATGATATCGATCACATTAGCGTTATCACGGCTGCACATGACAAATACTGATCTCCTCGGACCGTCATTATTCCATATGGACAGGCCATCGATGGGGGCAGTCCAATAGAAACAGCAAAGGGGATCGATGGCGACGCGGTGGCGGCAAGCTCTCCTTGTGGGACTCACGTTATTAGATTCCATACAATCTGATAACCCTTTTGCTTTTGATTGAGCTTTTCCATTTCAAACAGTCGGGCCCCCGGATCGATGCTCCTGCCCAGCGGCCAAAGAACGAAATAATAATAAAGAAGCCCCACTCATCTTTTGGGTTACTTCTATCAAAGCTGTCTTGTCGACGAGATGTAATTTGTCGGATGAGATGGAACAAAAAAAAAAGAAAGAAAAAAAGCCTTTCACATGATGTCATCGATGCACAGTGTGTTTCGAAAAGCCAGGACAGAATAATGAGATTAGAGCAATAATAGACCCTAAAATAGCTGCTTCAAACCAAAGTGGCACACTTCCTGTGAGTTTTCAGGCATGGGTTCTTGAGACCTTTTTGTGGGTCCGCTCATGATAAACATCACTACCGAATTTCATGTTGTTTATAGCCAAAGCGGCTTTGAGGGCTGAAATTTCCAAACATTCAGTGGGCAAGTTCCTTCGCAAGGGCTGCCAGAAATGGCCCAAAGGACCCTAAAATGATCACTTTGTTATTATCGTTTGTGTTTTCAAGCATCGGCTTTGAGACTTTTTTTTTTTTTGGGTGTGGGTCTACTCCCGCTCGACATGCCTACCGAATGTCCCAAAAATGTTTTTGTTTTCTTAAATCAAAGAAGCCCTACGAGATCTAATTTATCAGATGACATTAAACAAGAAGGAGAAGAAAAAAAATCCTGCCTTTCACATGATGTCATCGTAGCACAATGTGTTTCTAAAGATCATCTCACAGCCAGGAGAGTGTCATGAGATGAGAGCGAAAATGGCCGCTTCAAACCAAAATGGCTGGCTTGACACTATCGTGGGTCTCCTGTATGTGTTTTGGTTACGTGAAAGAAGCATCACTCATCGTCAGCGTTACTTCACCCTTGTCGACGACATGTAATCCGTCACATGACATTAAACAAGAAGGAACACAAAACTTTCACGTGACGTAATTGTTGCACAATGCGTCCACGAGATTGGAACCAAAAGCCCCAAAATAACTCCTTGAAAGCAAAATGGCAGACATCCGGTGTGTTTGCAGTGACACGAAGCATTGCTTAGTGACACATGATTCGAGGGCCGAATTTAAAACATGTGGCGAGCTCGTTTTGATGGACCCCCCTATAACTAGCTAAACTGACCCTAAAATGGCCGCTTGAAACCAAAAGGGCAGACTTTCTTCGCAATTTCAGGCATGGTTCTTGAGACGCTTTTGTGGGTCTCCTCATGCTAGACATGCCCACCAAAAATCTTGGTTTTTTTCCTGTTACATGCATAGCTCATAATGTCATCGTTGCACCATTTTTCTAAATATCATCGAAAAGCCAAGAGAGCGGAATGAGGGTTAGTAAGTCCAGTATTCACAAACAAGCTTTTTATGGCGCCCCCCGCTATCAAATGTCACCGTGCGTCACATATGAATATAAAAAAATTGCCACGTGAGAAGATCTTCATGTAATTAAGTGCAAGTCTTGCGAAAGCTCCCAAGTTTATCCGTCCGTCCGTTATCCTGACACCACTGATCTTGTTAGTTCAAATAGCGACAAGTACAGTTGTTGGTTTGATTTCAAGAAGCCTCAATGTACACACAATGATACAAAGGGTTATGAATTATTCATGGTTGATTTCATTTGTCTTGTAGATCAAATTGACCAAGTATCCTTTTTCAAATATAAATCCCAAGTTTACTTCATGAGATAAGGACAGCGCACTGATATTAATATAGAATTAGCTGATATTGTTTGTCTTTATACAACTGTTTAATAAATAAGAAATAATAACTAATTTGATGATAGTCCTTAGAAAATCGAAATAATAATACCAGAAAAGTATCACTTTTCTTTTACTGTGTTTGAAAATGACAAATTAGTAAACGATATGTACATACATTATTTGTATGATTACGTTGAATCATAATAACGATGATGATGATGATCATTATTATTATTATTGGAAAGTAAGTTGAATTTCATAATCTGTCCAATCCTCATTTGATGGTAGGAGGTTTACGTCCGCAATCCCCATTTAATCCATCTGCTGGAGAATTAATGATGCATATTTGCTTCAAGTCATTACCGACGAAGCCATTTTTTCACAAGCTGGCTTCTGCGCAATAATTGCTCACCCCGCCGAGCCTGCGTGATCCACGGGGCGGCTCGCTTATGAGCTTAGTCAACGCAAAAGTTGTTGGCACTCCGTACGAACAGGTGCGTCGGAGCCGATTTTCGCAGATCAAATCCAATGCGAGGTTGCTTTGTTGAGGTTTTGATGCCTTTTTTTGTGCTGACTGACAACCATCGACGCGCCACTGTCCGTGGACAGAATGGAACGGAAACTGAGAGGAAGCAGAGCTACGTCGTTTAGAATATTATTATTTCTTTTTGAACGGACACCGATTGCAATGGGATTCGCATAGTAATTCCCTTGTACAACAAACCATTTCCACAACTACGTACAAGTGAGAGTCTTCCATTAGCCTAACATGCATGTTTCTGGAATGTGGGAGGAAGCTGGAATGAACATTCAAAATCCACACAGGCGGGCCTGCGCCGACATTTGAACCACAAGTGTGAAGCATTTTGCATGTGCAAGGAATATATTATTGACGACAGGAGGAGAAATGTACCAATCGGACACTGATTGAAGATTTGGTGAAGCAGCACGTGGTTCATTTCACGATCGCATGGTATCAGTCAAAGGGAAAAAATGCAGCATCGTGGCGTCAAGTCACGAGCGAACTTCGCACGCAATGTGAGCGCGTGAAGTCAAGCATATTGGGTTTTCAAATAAAAGCCATAAAATGACACATTTAGTTCAAGGATATTTTCATCACATGCCCAAATATTAAATGCATTAAAAGGGGTTATTAAAATAGGTTGGATTTTTTTTTTGGTTTTTTTTGCACATAACTGAATTCAACTCTTAGTATTTGACAGAATCTTGTGAAATGCGTAATTTGTAATGAGTTAGTAGAACAAAAATCTTTCCATTTTCTGGTTGTTTTTGTGCTACATCACAGAGAATCTAACGACTTGGTCCCAGACCTTGATTCAACTGCACACAATAATTAGTTGATTCTGAGTGTGACTTGAACCGGCATTGAATATTTCCATCGTGCTACGGCGGAGAATCAATCAGCAATCAGAACACAGAATAACCTTTAAGGCTTAAACTAATTAAGTCATCCAATTAGCAATGTGTTGCCGATTTAGTCATCCGACAGGCGCAGCATTAGCAGTCACTTGGAGGAGTGTTCATGCCTCATAAAGTCCACGTTAGTCCGGAAATATACAGTAGCACTTCAAAAGCCCCGACAGTTGTACAGGAAGCAAGCCTTAAGCTGTGTCCGGGTACTTGTGCCCAGAGTTAGCGTTAGAGTCTTATTGGCACCATTTGGGTAGGTCTCATGGCAGCGTAAAGCGAAGAAGAAGAAGAAGACGAAGACGAAGACGAAAAAAACCCTGCATGGAATAACATGTCCTCATATCGGAGTCAGGCCTCTTTCAAATGTGGAAAAAAAATACGTCTGATATGAAGTGGAGCGGAAACACGCGGATCCGACAGACCCCCTTCGATGTCGGCTCGGCAACCTCCGGATAAACCGACGGTGAATTATACACATCTGTATCTGCTCAGACAGGTTAAATGATGAATCTAAATATGCTGCACAATTAGAATAGTTGCGTCCATCATTGAAATAATTGCTGCTGGTGGCCAGTGGAGTAATGTGGAGGTTACCCTTTCATTAAATCAATTTGAATTATGTGTGCATTATTCTTTACTTCCTTACTCGTCACTGTCAGGTGTCGATGCTAGTGTTGTTACTTAGGTGCAATTTGGGCATTAACAGCCATGTCGGATACGTGTCACTTGGAAATGGACACAGGCATGAGATCCCGATTGGGCGCTCGGACCTGCAGTATGACTCCAGCCTTAATGCCGACAATTAGGACTTGGAATGTATCAGTCCAAATAGAATTGATCTTTAATAATTGATCTATCTGACTTTAGTATCACTTTGGAGCTGTTGCCAAACCCATGGAGACGTTTCCACCATATATCACCATTCTGAGTGTTATTACTCACTTTCTACTGCCCGTCAAATCGAAGTATCCGTGGGGCTGCGCCGTGTGGATTATTTCATCCCCTCACCTCAGTTCCGCCGTCTTCGTGTCTCCAACTCGACTGACTCGCCAAACCCGCCTGAACCCGCCGCAGCTGTAAAGCTGCCCATCGTACACTTTTAATGATTAACCAGACCCGAAAGTGTGCTGCGAAGTGCCAATCCTTCCAAACCATGTGCCAGGCGGATTGAGCCCACTGATCACGCAACACTCGCCGCAGGAGACGGAAGCATCCAAGGACGCTGTCGCCGGGCTCTTTGAGGGCCGCGCCGACACGTTTGCTCAGCCGCCCTTCACTAAACTGTCTACCGTGGCCACAGATGCGAGTTTGACAAGATGTATCCCCTCATCCTGCGGCTCGCCTGCAGCTTGGGCTCTTCTCTTATGCTTAAGCAGATCTTTCAAGTCACAAGATCTGCTGAGGAGACGTACACAAGCAGGCATGTCAAACGGTTAGTAAGAACTGATAAAAAAGTACTTGAATGAAGACCAATTTTACGTTGGCTGACATTTGAAATACCTTAACTCAAAGCCAACCCTAAACCTAATCCTAACCTTAAACCAACCCAACCATAACCCCCAAACCTAACTCCTAACCTGCATTGTTCTCAACTAGCTTTGACTTTCTGTCACAGATTTAGTAGCATGGTGTACATGTGGAATGAGGCTTGATCCGTTGTAGTTTCCAACACAGCACACACTTTCTTGGAGTTTTAGGCATGGATCAAGAAACAAATGACAAGCATGTTGCTTTGTTTTCTGTGTAGATTCTCGGTGAAATGTCGATTTGCTGTTCGCTGGGGTTTTCGATTACAGATGATAAGAGATCCGCAGAACGCTGCCAAGTCTGTTTTAAACGCACTTTAACGACACTTTCTAGACTTGAGTACCACGGACTCAAACCTGCACATTATGAGCAGTCGAACATTGTGAGCACTTGAGTTGCGCAATACGGTTAGGGTGGCAATAGCTGCGTCATGACATCACCGCAGAGTGACAGTCAAATAATGAATACATCCATCCATCCATTTTCAACACCGCTTATCCTGGTTAGGGTCGCGGGACGCCGGAGCCTATCCCAGCTGACTTCGGGCGAAAGGCGGACTACGCCCTGAACTGGTCGCCAGTCAGTCGCAGGGAACATATAGACGCGGACAACCGTTCGCACTCACATTCACACCGTCACTGAGTGGGAACTGAACCAAAGTCAGGCGAGTGTACCACTACACCATCAGTGACGCAATTAATACATTATAATTTGAAATATTATTATTATAAGAATTAATCATGAACTGTCAATGAATTCAGCAAAGAAGTAAAGTTCTGCATTCTGACATGAAATTAAGAATGTGATGAGCCTTGACAGCAGTGCCTGTATGCCCCTTGTGACAAAAAGTAGTCGGGATCGCTTATTTTGGAATTGCACAAAGGCAATTGGGAGAAGAAATAACCGTCTTACATATTTTAAAGCCAAGCTCAACTGTTCACAACCGATGAAGATCACAGGGCAACAGGAGCAACGTTAGGTCACAATAAATATGTTAATTACGTGACTCCTGACTGGAAACTGGAATGGGCAATCTCATTAGAAACATTCCAGTCTTTAACCTTAAATAAGAGAAAAGCCGGATTTCAAGGGATAAGCTCACAAGCTTTGCGACTTCCATTTCCATCGCCTCGCTGTGACCAACGCGGTTTTCTCCAGTTGGTGCTACAGTGGAGTTTATTCGATGTGCTAGGGCGGTGAGGGAGGGGTGGAATATTTACTGGCTTGCCAATAAAATTGGTTCCACCTTATCTACCTTAAACATGCCTCCGCTTACTCGCCACGCTTCTTTTTCAGGCCAGCTTTTCATTGTTTTTGCACGTACGCATAAAGCCATCAGTCATTAGTCCATTACTGAACAAAATGTTGGTGTTTAGCACGCATTTAAGTTGAGTTGAACATCCATGAATTGATGTAATAGTTATACACTGGGATATAATCTAACAACTCTACTCGACCTTGGATTTATCACATTCCGACAACTACAAATGAGACGTCTTACGGACAAGAAATGGGAATCTCTTCATCTCCGGAGGCCAGAGAGGGCCGGTGGGGTGAAACTGATCATCGCCGCCGAGCGCTCTTCCAAATCAGGATTCCAAACAATTGGGAAAATGTAGACGACAAAGCCCTGCTGTGGGAATTGCTCTCAAAAGGCTCTGATTGAAAGCCCACGTCTGGACGGCTCAGGCAATCTAAGGACTCGTGTATTTCAAGTCGAGAGGGGTCAAGTCGAGAGCGCCGTAAAGCCGCCCGTCCTGATCTGCTATTCAGAAGCCCGCCGGTTGTTCTGCACCCTCACTTGCAACATTGTCCTCCAAATTGGGACGGCAATTCTTTCAAATGAACAGTTACGGAGCAAATACTGAGCTGAGACAGGTTTGTTTCGGGAAACTACCCTGTAATTAAGCGGCCGCCTGTTGGCTTGAAAGGCTGCCAGAGTAGCAATAAAGGCTCCCCAGCACCTGCTTACTTCTCTGAAAAAGATGTCACAGAAACAGCTAAAAATACTTTGACTAGCAGCTTGACTCTCTCCAAACACTCTGATGTCGTGAACGCTATATCCTGCCTCCCACAGGCGCACAAAAACAACGCGTTACCGGCACCGTCAGAGTGTTAAAATCGCTCTCACTTTTATCAGTTTGATAAACAATATGTGGCGGTGATCACCTTCTAGTCACCTTTCCCTCAACCAATTTGTCAACCGTTACGGCACCAAGGTGCGATTCTGCCACCAGTCGGCGCTTTGTCAATGACACCGCCGGCTGTGAGTGGTTATTCCCAGGCCCGCGTTGTCATGGAAACATTCCTGTCTGATTCTTCTCAACCGTCACTCACAGCTATTGGCTTCTGCCGTCGGTAAACGCTGCAATCACAGACGACATGGTACCAAGCCTTTTTCTTATTATGCTGCCCCCTATAGAGTTTCAGCTGCTTTCGACAATACGCCGACAAAATACGCCTGAGAGACTCCATTACGTTCATTGGGGATCATTTTAGCGGTAGATATGATGGGAGAGTGAAGGTGCCTCAGCTGTGGCAGATAATTGGTTCACAACGTGTCGACACTAAGATTCTGACTTATCGGTGCAGTAATGCCTTACCCAAGTCATAATAGTACATGTATTCATCCATCCATCCATTTTCTATCGTGCTGATCCTCATTAGGGTCACGGGTAAGCTGGACCCTATCCCAGTTTACGTTGGGAGAGAGGCAGGTGGACCCCGGACTGGTTGCCAGACAATCGCAGGGCACATCTTGACAAGGAACCATTTACACTCACATTCCCAGAAATAGGCAATTTAGTTTTCCTTGAACCTGACATGCGTGTTTTTGGAATGAAGGAGAAAGCCTAACTCGACACTGCAATCTTCCGAGTTTGTCGTATTCAACTGTAAACGAGGTGGGGCATTGCTTATGTGTAGAGATATTCTGCAATGCTGGGACAAAGTTATCATTTCGTTTATTTTAACACCTAACATACGTTTTCCCGCTCTGTTGCATTGGAAGTGATTTGTAGTATTTGTACTTTATCTACCGATAAGCATTACAATATAATACCTCAAAGTCTGTCGAATTATCAGAACTGTCAACTGCATTTCGTCACAGATTATGTTGACGCTTCTGCGTGAAAGAGACTACAGTCTTTCAAACATCCCATAATTCATCAGTGCCGCTCTGGGACTTGCGGTCATGGGCTTGAATTTCAAATGGGGATTGATTTTGACCCAAAATATGCAAAAATATGAGGATAAACATGTTTGATGAGAACAAGACAGGCCAGGTTGGCTTGACTGAAAGAAATAGGAGTCAATGCAGCAATGCAGTGAGTGTCACATGTCTTTTCAAGATTATCCTGAGTGATTATCTCGTGGTATGGGGTGCGGTGAGTGATTTATTTATTTTGTTTTCACCCTCCTCGACCTCCTCGTAAAACGGTCGGGTGAAACAATGGTGAATGTAAAACCTGCTCAGTATTTCAGATTGCAAATTCCTATGTGGTCAGCACCAAGTTTGGCCAGAAGAGTTAGTAGCAGATAAGGTAACAGTTACCCGAGCTTCTTCTAACTACTTTTTCTTCACAGGTCAGTCTTGGTACTACGACAGACATCTGGTTTAGGGTAGGAAACTCAAGGCTGTCATGGAGATATCGTTGTGTGTGGTGTGCTTTGTTGGTCATCTAGAGCAGTGTTCCCCAACCTTCTTTGCGCCGCGGACCGGTTAGGAGTCTGCATTTTTAGCGCGGACCGGCTGTGGTGGCGTGCATATATATATATATATATATATATATATATATATATATATATATATATATATATATATATATATATATATATATATATATATATATATATATATATATATATATATATATATATATGTACGCACACACACACCGCTTCTGCTTCCTCCTTCGCCGTTGGTGGTGCGTCCACTGTGGGTGTGATGCAGGAGTGGAGGTCAGAGTTATTGTAGGCAGCCAGACCTAAATGCAGTTCCGTAGCTCCTCCATGAGAGTAGACTTTTGACTCCGTAAAAGTAGTTCTGCCTGTGTCGAGCAGCAACCTACGACTGTTTCTGTATCAGAGCGGACTTGGCGCGTGAGAGTTAACTCTTGCGATAAACCTGTATTTTAAGTAGGACTCCTGATATAGTGTTGTTTCGTTCGCGAACGTTTCGTTCAAAAGAACAAATCTTTTCAGTAAACGTAATGAACTAAATTAGCTTATGAAATGATTTCATTCTTTGAGCTCTCCCGCTCGGACCAGAAACAGAAGCGTTTGAGAAGCGCAGCTGGTGCGGCAGAGAAGATCCGGTCAATTTTCCAAATAAAACACATTGACACATGAATTGCAATACAACAGAAATGCTATAAACCGGTCATTCTTTCTGTGCGGCCCGGTAACAAATGCCGGTGGTTGGGGACGACTGAGCTAGAGTATACCACACACTATATGAGCAGTAAGAACACATGCCGATATTTTTCATTGGTTGTTTAAAATCAACAAGACTTTAGCAAGCCTATTATTTTTCTCTGAGCACTGCACTTGTCATTCTAAAGGGGTTTTGGCTAACACGTTGGAAGTTTAGTGCAGTGATGATGTCTTAAGGGCGACGTTTGCGCAAATTTGACTGTCAGGCGATCAGTTAAACGAGACCGATGAAGCTGACATCTGTCGGTTTGGAGTCGAGTCATCGATCGTTTGCCTTGCCACAGTTTTCCGTGAGGTCAGACGGTCACTGGGGGACCCTTCAGTAATCATAAAAAATTCAACAGAATCTGTCTTTTTTTTTTTCCCCTACCCAGGCCACTATATCACCTGCATTAACCCCAGCGTAGCTTTGAAGGGGCACATTTCTAATCACGGAGCCACTGGAAGAGCATCAATAATTGAGCCTTATACTCATTAAGTAACAAAGGGAACGGAACAGGGAGAGTCCAGGAAAGAGGATTGTGCAGGGTTTATCCAGTCCCAGGCTGACAGGGTAGCGTGATCTTTGAGCTTTGGGAATTTGGGCTGAAATGTGAACAGCGTTTCTGACAGATGTCACGCAGGCACGCAATGAAGATGATCTGCTTTTTAGTTGGACAGCTCACGACGACCGCCATTGCCCGGATTTCATACAAATCGATCGCATCTTATTGTCAGTTACGACATGAAGTATATTTTGCTGTATATTCGCTCGGCTGCATTGTCCATTGAGGGAGCGGCCCTCCGCTTTCTATATTATTGCCCCGCTTTTATTGGATGAAAAGACACAAGCTACATTTCTCTCCGTCTGCTCCTGATCGCTCTCGAGGCAAAAGAGCTGATTTTCAACTGGCGCAACAAAGGCACGGAGCCACCAGACTGAAAGCACTCTTTGATTTGTCTGTTCTTCACTCTTTTCTTTCTTTCTTTGACCACATTTCTCCTCGGCTGTAAGCACCAAGTGGATATTGTTCATAAATGCAGAGCAGCCGCCAGCGGCACCTCGCATGCTAATGCAATTCACGGGGAGAATATTTATTATTGCAGCCCAAATGCAGTTAGGAGCGAGCCGCAGCCCACCCAAGGAAAAGATGCCATTAATCGCACCCTCGCCTGCACTCTTTACTTTTTAAGTTCAAAATCTTCAGCTCGCCTACGCATTCAGAGATGGACAGATTTCAAGAAAAAAACATATTTACAAGTTGAATTACTAACTGGGTATTCAAATGGAAATTGTTTGCCCCAGAGTGCATGAATACAAATAATAGCATATTCGTTACACACTCTTGGTTTTAATTTACTTCAGTGACCAGAAAGAGGGAACAACCTCTTTTACAAATACGAGATTATGTTTCGTTTCTGCGTGCATTTTCCCCCTGTGGCTTCTCAAAAGCGGGGTACACATATACAGATAATCGGGCTGAATTTGAGAATTTTCCCTATCCTGAGCGATTATCCTGTGGTGTTGCGTGTTTAAGATTTGTTTTCCTCCCGATCTCCTCAAAGGTCGGGGCTGATAATCGTAATTGTTAAACAACTTCAACATTTACGATTTTATGTGTGCGTTAAACTCCAAGTTCGACTCTGTGATTGTGATGTGAAACGGAACCCTAGACAATAAGGAAATTCTCAATTCGGTACTTACTACGCCAGACATTTGCTGTGGGGTAGGACACTCGCAATCGTTGGTGTGCGTGATGCCCTGCGTCGGTCATATCGAGTACATCACACACACAATGAAAGCAGTAAGAATATTAGTGAGCCGATTATTTCTTCGTCGTGTAAGGAATCGTTACCATTTTAAAAATCTGTTAAGATGCAAATAATCGGTGCGGGTGCACTGGAAAAACAAAAAAATCGTAAGACAAAAAAACTTACTCTACTGGCATTTTTTTCCGACTATATTTAAGTACAAATTTGCTTGAAACAAGTGAAAATTGTTGAAAACAAGTAACGTTTTAAGTGATGAGACATTTCAAATTAAATCAGATTAGTTTGGACTAGAAATAAAGCAAAGCAAAGCAAATTTATTGATAGAGCGCATTTCATACACAAGGTAACTAAATGTGCTTTACACGATTAAAAGCATTTAAAAACAAAGAAAAAAACTGCTTAGAAACACTTCAAACAAATGCAAAAAAAATTAATAAAATAAAAAATACAATTAAAACAGCATACAGTGCAAGAAATATCATTTAAAAGTGGAAATGCTCTAAAAGGCATGGGGAAAAAGAAGAGTTTTTAACCTGGAGTTAAAAACATGGACACTTGGGGCTGATGTCACTTCTGTTGGCAACCTATTCCATTTGTGTGCAGCATAATAGCTCAATGCTGCTTCACCATGTTTGCTTTGGACTCTGTGCTCGACGATATGGCCTGAGTCTGTCGATCTCAGAGTGCTACTGGGATTATATTCCATTAGCGTTTCATTCATGTATTCAGGACCTAAACAGTTTAGTGATTTATAGACCAGTAGCAGAACTTGAAAATCTATTCTAAAGCTGACTGGAAGCCAGTGTAAAGACTTTAGAATTGGAGTAATATGCTCTGACCTCTTTGTTCTGGTCAGAACCCGAGCTGCAGCATTCCGAATGAGCTGCAGCTGTTTAATGCTCTTTTAAGGGGGTCCAGTCAGAAGACCATTACAATAGTCAAGTCTACTTGAGATAAAAGCATGGATGAGCTTCTCCTGGTCTGCTTGACACATGCAAGCCTTCACTCTGGATATGTTCTTCAGATGGTAGAAGGCAGTTTTAGCAATTGTTTTGATATGACTGTTGAAAGTCAGGTCGGAAATAAGGCATATTCTTGATAACATTTTTAGATTTTGCAGTGTGTAGTGTATGACTACTTCAGCATTACAATACAATACCTAAGTGTTGAAGAGGACAACTTTAAGGGTATGTGTTACCTATAATGTTTTTTAATTTCATTGAATTTTTTTGGGGTGGGGGGGGGGGTTAAGAAAAGTTTGTTTAGATTTACAGAAAGTTGTTATCCAAAGTACAACATCTCTAAATGCAGTACTTGTCAAAAGGTACATGGTCTTGGAAAAAAATTGGCATCCTGTAGTTGTCCATTGTATGCACCTGTGTACAGATGTGTTATGTTGTTAAACCTGTTAGCTCCTATACAGCGTAGACTACATGAATCAAGACCATCCGGTTTCTTTCTTTGCAATGTGTCACCGGAATGTTGAGAATAATATTTGCGTTCATTCGGACGACAGCATATTTCGTAGGTTCATCTCAGGTGTGTGTTGCACTGTTCACATCAGTGGCTGAGCTACAGTGTCATTGTCCTCATTTGGATTGCAGGTAAGAGAGGCAGGGGCCACCCCAGACCGGTCGCCAGTAAATCGCAGAATGGCAAGTCTCGTACAAACAGCCTGCATCATTTTATCGAAAATCCTCAAAGTTTCGCCCACTCGCATGGGAACTTTGTTTGAACTCGGTCATTAGTCAAACCGGCTGCTACAGTTCAATAAACTAAAGACAGCATTTTTTTAAACTTCCAAAAGTTACACAAAATACACTCGCAAGTCTGAGAAATGAACCACGGGGTCATCGCTGTTCGAGTGAAAGCGGCAGCCGATAATGGCTTATTGACCAACGGGGGAAGTGAGACTGATGATGCTTCGCGTATATTTACGATTGCTAAATATTCTCCGCCGGCACCACACACGCCACCCATTTATCTATTTGAGATCAACTGTGGAAAGAGAAATCATTTGCTGCTTTCCGATGTGTGTGTTTAACATTAATCGAGGCATGTGCAGAGAACCTCGGAAATAAAGTACAGTAATAGGGCTGTGGATTTCATACTCATGCGGTTATGAGTTCTTTTTGAAAGGCCAGATATTGCCATTAACATTTACATAATAGCCAACACTCACGCCGAGCTTTTCTGGATATGACATGCTCAGTGGTGCTGGGTGCAGATCCAGAGCCACTTTCAAGCCATGTTGACCCAAGCCGGGTCCTCAGAACTGTGAGGCAGATGTGCTAACCAGATAAAAAGCAGAATTTGTCCCCTTCAGTACGTGGTTTTGGTGACACCACAATATTTCAAGGCTGGTGTAGGCTAACCAGGCCCCCCTCTCCCACTTGTTGTCCGCAGTCACGAAGCAGCTGCTGTCACACAAAATCGAGTTAGCGTTATTCCCGAATCTAAACGGGAAGCGCTTCTGCAGTGGCGCGGTTCTCTTATCCTGTGTGATTGGAAACCATCATCACCACGCCGGCCGCACACGTTGAACCATGACATTATCAATGCTTGTGACTACGAGTGCAGGCTAAAATAGCCTCATGTAGCTTAAGTATACCTACTGCATGTTTCTACTGAAGCCTTTCAAGCTCCTAGACCTTGTTTCAGCCAGCATCAAAGAATGAACTTATTCTGAAAGGACTACAGAGAGAACAGAATAATTCTATTAGTTGTTTATTGTGTTCAATTATGAGGACTGGTGTGGTACGCTAAGGCTGGTCATATTGTTATGTTTAATGTAATGTCTACATGCGTCGGTGGTGCACAAAGAGTATAGGATATGTACTGGAGGCTAATGACAATCGGGCCTCTGCATAAAATTCCTATGCACCCCTTCAACCTGAGGTATGGCGACGGGGTCTGGTCTTGCATTTCAGCCCATCGGTTTGTTCTTTGTGACAAGAAGGAACACTGATTAAATATGTTGACCGCTACATTTGCATCTGTGTTGATATGTTATTTCAAAAAAATTGCCTGCACGGTTAATAAAGGTTTTTCCGACGGTGACAGTTTGGACTCCGACCGAGCCAATTATTCCAAACATAATTGATCTCAATGTGCAATTTTTGTTTTGAAAGCGGATCGTGGTTGAAGCTCGGCGGTAGCGCTCTGTCGATATAGAAAACACAAGAGATGTTAGCAGCACTGTAGTCAGGGTCAGCTCAAGTTGAGAAAATCGAGTTCAGACCTCCTCCTGCAGCCTTGTCTCCCGGTAATTGTGTTACCGCAGACAGAAACTACATTCTCAATTATACTTCCACCCATCCGTCCATTTGCCATGCCTATTATCCATGCGGTACACGGGATGCAGGGAGCCGCTGTACCAGAGAACAGAAGAAAAAGAAGAGACAATTTAAAATCGTTGTGTTCCCTTACCTTGGCTAGCCGGAACTGACTGTAGGCCCGTGCTAAAAAAAAACAAAACCTTGAATGTCAAGTCTTGCTTTTCCCAGAGCAGTGGTGCGTGCAGCTTTAATAAAGCACAACAAAAATAAGGCCGTTTATGGAGTTCAAGAGCTTCGATGAAGGCTTGAATGTGCCCCAAAAAAAGAAAATACAAAAATAAATAAATAATAATAAGAAGAAGAATAATACTAAATAAAAACTAGATGGCAATAGGTAAACAGGAGTTCGGGCTTCATCCAATTAAAAAAAAAACAATTCTTCTGGAGCCAAAGAAATATTAAAGTCCACTAGTTACAAAAAGGGAGGGATATTGGGATTTTGGCTGACGTACAATACACGATAACCTTCACAGGTGAATTTGATTTCTCAACATTTTGAAAGTACATGTCCAACTTTTCAAAGTTACAGTACTTTTTGCACAAGACTTTATCATCTACGGGTGGAAATTCTTTTACCAAAGCCATACTTGGACTCCACAAGATCAACATCAGCTAAACACTGTTGCAAAACAACAAAGAATTACAACACAACACAGTTGTGTTCAGCGCGGCCTGTGCTACTGAAAGTGCAATTAGTGTGGAAGCTTTGTTATTAGGTTCAGCAAGGTTGGCTGTGGGCAGACCAATGATTTGTTTTTTCTTTTCTGCAGCAGTGTTGGTTATGCGTGTGAGTTTAGTCCGGTTTTTAACAGACTTTTATAGAAACAGGTGGAGCAGTGCAGTAAAATGGATGGGATAATGTTTGATACAATAACAGAAGGAGATGTGGAGCGACATTGAGTCCTCCGACTTTGCAGATAGCTGATAGCCTCTGGTGAGTCTGTTTTTTAATATCCCTGATGTGTTGGTCAACGGTGAGTTCATTGTCCAGTGTTACTCCAAGGGAGGAAGCTGTCGGCTATTTCTACCACTTCGTTGTTGCTGCTGATGTGGTACTGGGGCGTGGGAGGACTAATTATTAACTTTTGTTTTGGTGACATCGAGGTGGACGGGTTGCTCTCACAACACTGGGGGAAATAAGAGATGGTGCTCTGGTAGTCCAGAACAGAATAGAAGGTGAGGAAAGTGAGGATAGCTGAGTATTTGAAGTAGTTGGTCCCAGGAGATGGGCTGATGCAGTCGTTAGTGTAGACTGGTGTGTACAGGAAAGGACTTAACACACAGCCTTGCAGGACTCCAGCGTCGGTGGCGAGTTCTGGTAATGTGGTGGCGCCACAAAGCTTTATGTTTGAGCCCTACATCATCCAACAGATTTCCTGATTGAAATGAGAATTTGTATTTAAACAGTCCTCTTCATCACGCTGTTCACATTTTGACATCGACTGACAATTGCTCAACAGCACTTCACCAATGCGGGACTTCAAACAGGATGTTCTCAGGGAAAGTAGCAACTGATCTTAGTGTCACAGAGTATCATCAGCAGGTGGCGACAGGGATACAGAGAGACTGGAAGAGTCAAAGGATTGGAAATGTAGCAGTTGATTGATTGGTCAAAAACCTGTCATGAATTTTACATTTAGCTCTTTGTTAGAGAATGTGGAAGTACTGAAATATTGAACAGTTCGACATTCCAAAGTTTAGAGAAGGTCAAAATAAGTACAACGACAAAGATTAAAGTGCATCTTAGCTTCATCCTGAACTTTTTGTGAGTAGTGCCTTATGCATTTTCCCCCCTAATTTTCCCCCACGTGCGCTGTGATTTCATCTTCATTCACAGCGACCACTATGTGTCCTTCGGCAAATAGCAGCATAACAACACACGACTTTGACAGTGTTCCTTCTTTGCATCCACTGGGTGAAAAAACTTGTCTCAGTCCATTTTCTGAGCCCTTTTCCCCCTGTGACGACGCAGGCTATGTGTTTTATAATGGTTCTTCCGCTACAAAGACACAAGACCTTTTGCCTCAATCGCATCTCCGGATGCCTCAGTAACCTACGATTGATGCTTGCAACAGAAGAAGGAAAAGAAGGCCCTCCAAAAAGATATACTCTTTGTACCTATGGAGGAGATCTTCAGTTCCCTTTTTGGAGGTGTTTTACCAGAGCCTTTCTGATGCACTCGCACAGTCTAGGCAAATCCTTCCACTTCCTGAGGCACTCTTAGCACCAAAGACATTACTCAGTCATGGTGGAAGCTAACAATGATAATGCTTGTATATGTAGCTCTTTAAATATTGGGGAAGGCCTTAAAGCTTGTAAAATGCGAACCTCACTGCACCTCATTATTGTTGCTTCCTTAAAGAGGATATAATATGGAAAAATGACTCTTTAATGGTCACTGAGGCAGCATGGGTTCCGTTCCCACTCAGTGAGAATGTAAATGTAAATGGTTGCCTGTCTCTAAATATGAACTAAATATGACTGACTGGCAACCAGGCCAGATGTGTAGTCTGCCACTTATAGAAAATCCATCCATCCATCCATCCATCCAAACATTTTCTATATTTCTTGTCCTCACTCGGCTTCCGGGTGAGCTGAAGCCCATGCCATCTGAGTTTTGGTGGTACACCCTGGACCAGTCATATGAACACATTCACTGCCATTGACGGCTTTAGAAGTCAAATATCCATGTTAACTGGGAAGGCTGGCAGTGAATGAGTTAAAAGAAAGTCTGGACGGTGACATGCGAGGGCACCATATTTCAACCTAGCTTGATATAACGTCACAAGCAATGCAGCGCAATTGACTCTTTGCACATTTTTACCATGTGTAAGGAGTATTTTCCACAGAAACCTCACAACATATATCTTTTATATTCATCTCCGATTGTTAGCAAGGCCAGTCAGTGCACTACAAGAGAAATACGCTACGATTATGAAGACAACAACACTTTTTGACCAAGGCTGTCAGAAGGGGCCAGGCGATGCATCTTAAAAAAACTTTTGAAACAAGATATTATTCTTTATTCATGTGTTGAAAGGGCGGCACGGTGGGCGACTGGTTAGAGCGTCAGCCTCACAGTTCTGAGGACCCGGGTTCAATCCCCGGCCCCGCCTGTGTGGAGTTTGCATGTTCTCCCCGTGCCTGCGTGGGTTTTCTCCGGGCACTCCGGTTTCCTCCCACATCCCAAAAACATGCATTAATTGGAGACTCTAAATTGCCCGTAGGTATGAATGTGAGTGCGGATGGTTGTTTGTATATATGTGCCCTGCGATTGGCTGGCAACCAGTTCAGGGTGTACCCCGCCTCCTGCCCGATGACAGCTGGGATAGGCTCCAGCACGCCCGCGACCCGAGTGAGGAGAAGCGGCTCAGAAAATGGATGGATGGATGGATGTGTTGAAAGTAATAATGCTGTATTTAGTTGAATGAATATTTGATCATGTAAGAGTTAACTTCCCACAGGCAATGTCTTTCTGGGGTTTTCGGGAAACAATACATCTGCACGCCTTGCCCGGGACGAGTGGAACAGCCTACAGCCACACGACAAACCATTTTGCCAAACATAGACTTTTAAAAAGCCAAAAACTGACCACAGCGACCACATGCCTATACTTTAAATGTAGTGGTAATGTAGACACGGGGTCCCTAAATCATGTGACATGCAATTAACCAATGACAGAACATGCTGTCAGATCAGACTTTCTTTTGATACGTCTTTGCCTTGGACGAGTCGCCAGCCAATTGCAGGGCACGATCAAGCATTCACACTCACATTTACACCTATGTAAAATGGAGTTTTCACTCAAACCTGCATGCATGATTTTGGAATGTTGGGGAAAGCCGGCGTACCCACAGAAAACCCACACCAAGATTCCAACCCCGTCCACAGCTCAAACAAATCAAATCATAGTTCTTTTGTTCACAAAAAGTTGGTCTGAGACCAACAAGTGTTTGAATTACTTACGGTACTACCATGGCAACTCATCTGGATTTATTCATAAATCACGACCTTCATGTTGTTGTGGACAGCAGCTGGACACCTTGAAGGTATAAGTGTTTATACGTGGAACTCGAAGGCAGCACCTCTCCGCGAGCCAGACATTCCCCTAATTGCCGTCAGCTGCCGGCGGCCGGCGCAGACGAAAGTTTGACTTTGTCGGAGCGAGCCGAGCAGCAAATAGCGGAGCCTCTCTTGAATGGAAAAGCAATCCCCGCATAATGATACCACAAATCAGATTCTCGCCGCTCTCGAGATTGCGCCACAAACAATGGGGACTTTACGCCGTCGTTCCAATTGAGGCGTTGTGATATGAAGTGCCCAGGTGCGCAGTAGTGGAAATTCATTTATTATCTCCATTATATTATTACACAGAGACCTCATTTGTCTCTTTTTGTGTATGTTTGTGATCCATCACATTGGTTTACATCATATGCGACTTGCTTATCTGCCACAGCCAGTCTCAGGGTACAATACACAAAACGTATGACAAAACAACTTTTTTTTGTTTTTTTGTTTTAGAATTTAACTGAATGTATTTGAATGAAATTTGGTATGTGCAGTTTTTGTAACAATTTCAAACCCTTCTTTTTAATTGCATCTGATAAAATAGCTTTTTTTTCTCGGTGTTATAGATCTGACCGTCTGCCATCTTGAGCAGAACTCAGTGGGGAATAAGTAAATAAGCGACTAAAGTCTCATAATGTCTCTGGGGTGTCTCTTTAAAGTATATTGGTCTACCCCCCAAAAATAATGTCTGGAGATTTCATCAGCTGGCTTTAAACCACTCCATCTTTCCATATCTCACATTTGACCTTTCATATTTTGACAGCAGACTGAGTTGAGAGGAGGAGACAAAGCTAATAATATTTAACTCGTGCGGAGCCTTTTTCTTCCACATGCTTCATTCATGGGTCGGTTCAAAAAAGCGGAAGTTGATTTTCCGGATTGATTTGAGATGATGAGATTTAGCTTCCAAAGTGGTCCTAAGAACCTAAGAAGCATGTTCGAAGTACTTGCCGAAGCATTGCAGTCATTAAAATGTGAGCAGAATGCATTTGCTGCATGGCTGTGAGACTATGCTAACTATGCTGTTTGATGGGAAATTTAGCTTTAGCTGTCCAAAGTGCCGGGCAAGCCACAAGACAAGTATACAGGTACGTTGATACAAACGTGAGCTGCATTGTGATATACTCGGTCGAGTTAGCACTTATCCTTTCGCTCTCCAAAGTGGTAAGCAAGCCACGTGGTATGTGTAGAGGTACTGTTCAAAGAATTACAGTGACTCGAATGTGAGCTGTGCGGTGAAATTCCAAATCAGCTGTGCGACCACGCTGCATTTTGCTCGTTACCCAGGGTTGAGCTTATGGCAGCAGTGCTACCCAAGACTTGAACAACAACATCTTTTTATTCACCCTAAAAATGTGTCAACCCCCCACTCGCACCTGAGCTCCTTGTTTGCTTCTCCATCGTAAGTGCTCGGTGGGCTCCCCGGTGGTCTCTTTGAGTATCTTTGAAGCGCCTCTCGTGTGTACTTAGCGTAGCAAAGGCTCATCTGTAAAAGACAGGTACAATTAGCATTGCGTCAGAAGCAGTATTCTGCAAGTGTGTTCTGCTTTTTCTTTGGCTTGAGTGACGGTCCACCACAGATGGGTACCAGTGATGGTCACCATAAAACAGGGCATGTAAAGCAGCTTAGCAACAGAAGCGCTGCTTTGCATATGTGATGTCTTTTTTTTAAAATGGCACCGACTGGTTAGCGCATCTGCCTCACAGTTCTGAGGACCGGCGTTCAAATCCCGGCCCCGCCCGTGTGGAGGCAGGCACATGTTCTCCCCTGTGCCTGCGTGGCTTTTCTCCGGGCACTCCGCTTTCCTCCCGCATCCCAAAAACGTGCGTGCTAGGTTGACTGAAGACTCTAAATTGCCCGTAGGTGTGAATGCGAGTGCGAATGGTTGTTTGTTTCTATGTGCCCTGCGATTGGCTGGCGACCGGTTCAGGGTGTACCCTGCCCCCTGCCCAAAGTTAGCTGGGATAGGCTCCAGCGCTCCCGTGGATGGATGGATGCCACCATAGAAGAAATGAAGAGAGGAAATGTGACACTAAGCATGGGACTGTTTCATTTCGTTACATTCTACTTGATTGTATAATTGTGTTTTTATAAAGTACACTATTAGAGTGCTATTTTAAAAACATTCCATTTTTTTTTTTGGGGGGGGGGGGAGGAGGCAGGAACAAATGAATTGTATTTCCATTCATTGCAATGGGGAAAGATGATTTGCGATACGAGTGATCAGAGTTACGAGCGTGGTCAATTAAACTCCTATCTCAAGGCACCATTTGATTCTATGCTCTGGCTTTTTCTTTGCCGTTTTTTTGTGATGTCACCAGACACCAGATAATATGTGACGATGAGCACCCCGGGAAGAACTTTATCCTTAACCATTCTTCACGTGGCATTAAAACTCTAGAGACAGCTGGCATTAACCCTCGATGATGACAACGTGTAATTGTTCAATTTGCGTCAGGCAGCCGGCGGAGTAAACAAAGGAGATGTTGTCGTGGAGGGATTAGCGAAGACAGGAGGAAAGCGGGGGGAAAAAAGCACAGGTGGGAAGTTATTAACATAACAATGCCAGGTCATTGTACCTGCCTGCTGTTTACTTGTGGTTAGCACACTATTTTACCACAGGGATGAATAATTGTCAGCTCACCTTCAATTGATGGAAACAAGGCTCATGTGCTGGAGTCAACGGAGGTTACGTACTGTATGTGTTATACTGTATATGATCTAACTTTTCACTATTCTTAACGATGTACAGGGTGGGCCAAACAGGTATACAGTAGGATTTTTAATTGAACTTATTTTTTGTTTGGCAAATTGCAAAGCATTGGAGTGAAAAACAAAGAAAGTAGAGTCTACAGCAGTATTGGAAAGGTAAACCGGACTAAAGCACTTCCATGTTAAATTGGCAGTATGCCGATGATTAGCCAACAGGCCCGCGTGACCGAAACACTGTGGAACGATGAAATTATGAATGAAAAGAAAAGACAATCTGCTCAGGATTTGTTACCTTGGTTACAGAGGGAGGGCAGAAAATTAGTTTTTAGCAAAAAAAAAAAAAAAAAAAAAGGATGCCAAATAAAAAAGCATGTCTGTGGGAAGGAAGGTGTGAATGAAGGCAGAAAGGAAGCTAGGAGGGAAGAGCGGAGGCTTTAAGCGATGGAAGGACAGCTGTACGGATCCATCATTCAAACATCTGCTGAGGGAATAAAACGAAGGTGGGAGGGAAGGAAGAAAAGAAGAAGAAGCAGGTCACGGTTGGAAGGAAGTTGGTCAGGGAGGAGGGCGGGAAAGCAGCTGTAAACAATGGAACCAAAGATGCATGAATACAAATCAGGTGTGAAGGAAGGAAGGAAGGAGGGAAAGAAGGAAGGAGGTCAGAAAGAAAAAAAGAGAGAAAAAAAAGGCCCTAGGGGAAGGAAGGCAGAACAGCCATCAGAAAGGAAGGTAGGAGGAAGAAAAGGAAGTTGCAGAAGGATGCAAGGAATGAAGAAAGGCAGTCAGGAAGGAAAAGATAGGAAAAAAAACTGTACACGGGGTACGGAAAGTATTCAGAGCCCCTTACATTTTTCACTCTTTTTATATTGCAGCCATTTGCTAAAATCATTTGTTCATTTTTTTCCACATGAATGTACACACAGCACTCAATATTGACGGGGAAAAAAACGGAATTGTTTACATTTTTGATAAAAAATAAAAACTGAAATATCACACGGCGACGTCGCTGCCCATGATGCGGACACACATCTCCTGCCAAAGCCGGCGACACTAACGAAGCGGCGGGACCAAGTTTTCCGGACTTAACTTTAACGATAAAAGATGCCGGCGCAGCTTTGGAGATAGATCCAAACGGGTAACAGCAGCGCTTTTGGGAGCTCATGGACAGACAGTAGTGGCAAAAAGGAACGGATTTGGGCGGACCTGTCAATCAGAACAGGACGCACGAAAAAGTCTCAAGGACCCATACCGTCAAAGACAATATAGAATCTTTCATTAGACCTAACATTTACATTTTTCTAAACGTCGAAGACCATTCAAGTCTTCACGCTTTTGCAAACATCAAAGAGAGGTTGGGCTCTTCAACCAAACTTGTAAACATCAAAAGAGCAATTAGAGTTCATAGAAGTCGTCTTGAAACCCAACATAGGTGTTCTGGTAAACACTAAAGACAGTTGAGTGTATTCAACGGACCTGGTTTTGTAAACATCAAAGAGCATTTAGTCTTCAATGAACCTATATCCTTCTTGTTTTTTTTGTAAACATAAATGACATTTTAGTCTTGCACAGACATCACCTATATGTTTTTGTTAAATTCAAAGACAATTTACAGACTTGAATCCTGAAACATGTTTTTGTAAACATCAAATTCTACATTTGGTTTTCTTTAAGGAACCAAAGACAACTTGTCAGCATCAAAGATCCTTTTGTCTTCAGTGAACCGAAAACATTTTTGCAAGCATCAAAGGAAAGTTTGGCGTCATTAAGTTTAACATATTCAGTGGACCTAACGTAGCTATTTTTTTGTAAACATCACAGAACATTTACTCTCAAATGAACATAACAGATGTGTTTTTGTAAACCTCGAACAAAATTAAGAGAATTCATCTTCGACGGGGCGTTTTTTTTTCAACATCAAAGACAGTTGAGCGCATTCAAGTGACGCAACATTCTTGTTTTGTAAACATCAAAGGCCATTTCATTTCCTCAAAGAACATCAAATACCTCTTCATCTTCATTTTACCTGACATACATGTTTTTGGCAAGATCAAAGACAATTTTTAGTCCTCAATTTGAAAAATACAAATACCACAACTGGTGCATGGACATACACGATACACACTGAAAAGCATATCGTTAGTTCCGACACACCCTCATCTCGCTTAGTAGAGTCGCCGCATTTCCCGCCTGAGAAAATATACGACATTTAATGAGCGACATGTTGAAATATTAAACAATGCACAATTTATGCATTTCTATCAACAACCCATGCATCACCTTGACAGCTTTTGAGTGTGCCTGGTACATCAAAAAATAAATACATAAATCAATAAAAAAGTCTTATTCTCGGTTTCAGACTGGACCCGCCGAAGAGCTTACATCGAGTAACCTACTGTAGCTGACAAGAGATAATTGCCAGGTGCACTTGCCACCTCTTTGCAATGGTGTAAATATCAAAATTCCAGTCTTATGTATGTCACTGGAGTGAAATATTCATTTTACTTTCAATCAGACAACATATAAATAGATGAAAAATGCCCCCCATTTCAGTCATTTCCACAATCGTTTTGCTTCGTTAACAGCAATCTCCTGGTCAAAATGTATTTTAGCGGTCTTGGACATAACCGATCTGACAGGAAATTCGGTAAACGTCGGAAAAGTGTCAAGGATTGATGCCGTGAAAGGCTGTATCAATACCTAACACATTGTTTTTCTTTTTGTAAACATCAAAGACAGCTGAAAGTCTTCAACGGCCCTATCATACATGCATTTGTATACCAAAGACCATTTAGTCGTCAGTGAACTGAATGTACAGTTTTTATAGTTTTGGTCGGACCTAACATTTACAGGACATTTTTGTAAATATCAAAGACAGTTCAGGAAGTCAGAAGTCATTTCCAAACAGAACGACATCAATGTTGCCCTTCTGTCCAGATCCCGCAGGTGAGCTACGCCTCCACGGCTCCGGAACTGAGCGACAACACCCGCTACGACTTCTTCTCCCGGGTGGTGCCTCCGGACACATACCAGGCGCAGGCCATGGTGGACATCGTCAAAGCCATGCGCTGGAACTACGTCTCCACCGTGGCGTCGGAGGGCAACTACGGCGAGAGCGGAGTCGAGGCGTTCATCCAGAAGACTCGGGAGGACGGTGAGTGAGTGAGTGAGTCGAGCGAGTCTGTGTGCGGGCGGCGGCGCGGATTTTCCTCTTCGTCGCTTCACCCGAGTGGACATATTGTACTGCGCTGCACACGATTGGCCGGGCCCAAATACATTAGTTCCAGGACAAGGAAATCATCGAAAGCACTTAGAATCTCAAGAAGACTTCACGGTGCTTTTAAAATGATTTTGAAGGCTTCATACGTATATTTGTCATGTAAATGGGTCGGAGGTGTCAAACACACTCGGCTAACCGATCATCCATTTTCTATCGCCTATCCCAGCTGAGAGAAGCTGGGATAAAAACACCCTGGACTGATGGCCAGGCACACTCATATTCTCTATTCCCTATGGACAGTCCTAAATGAACCTCACATGCACATTTTTGGAAGAATTGTACGGGGTGGACACGCAAACGCCACGCAGAGATTCGAACCGCGGCCCGCAGAACTGTGCGGCAGACTTGAAACCACCACCGCACCGTGCTCCCACTCAACTATCTTAGTCTGTTTTTTCTTTTTTTGGGTTACGTCAAGGAATGAGGCATGGAATACACTTGTGTATTGATTAGCGCTGTCTTTTTGAAAAACACATCCCCCTTCTGTAAAACTGCACTCTCTATGTTACGTTCCCCCCCCAAGAACTGCCTTGCATACAATGTGAAGTACTCACCCAGCGCCAGTGTTAGGAATGAAAAAGTAACGACATAACAGTCGCAACCATTTTTTAACGCCGTAACATAAAAAATGAGGAATCAAAATGTAATTCAAAGGGCATATGTTATGGAAAAGGTACTTTTTAATTGCTGGCGAGTGCAGTGCACGCCCCTGGAATGTTTTTGTAAATTCAGCTCCCAAAGCCAGTTTCACTTAACAACATGAAATTTGGTAGGCCTTTCGATCACGAGTACGGCCACAAAAAAGTCTCCAGAACACTTGACCGAAAAGACACAGACAGTTTTCTATTGATGTTTGAACCAGCCATTTAAGTCTTACTTTGGCCCTTTTTTAGGGGCCCTCAAAGGAAAAACCGGCGCTCGAGATTGTGTCCCATTGCTACCAAATTTAAACCACATATACTCACTAGACAGCTGGGCAATGACAAATGGAGTTTTTGTCCCTTTTTTATGTGTGGGGGCGGATCACGGCAGCAAAGTTTGATGATTCGCCATCAAAGATGAAACTCTAGTAACTCCGCTCCACAATCGTGCCCCTGCAGCCAGTTGTACGAAGCAACATGACATTTGGTAGGATTATCTATCACGACTAGGCCAACAACAAAAGTCTCTGGAACCTACCTCCGAAATCACACAGGAAGTCTGCCATTTTGCGTCGCCGCAGCAATTTTAGGTGCTACTTTGCCATTTCGAGTGGTCCTTCAAACAAAAATAACAAGTCAGGAGTCACAGTCAGGAGTTTGACTGTGAAAGTTTTGGTGAAAGTCCCGCTTTGAAGAGATTCAGAGGTAAAAAGTACAGACGCTATTATTTCGCAGTATAACTGTAATATAATTCATTACCAACATATGTTACATCGGATTTTGGAAGGAACCCGCCCAACACTGTCCAGGGCCTAATATGAAGAGACAGCCCACCGACGTGAGAGAGGTTTCTTTGTGTGAAGCTTGGCTAAATAAAGTAGCAGAATGCTGAGGAACATACGTTCTCCGAGCTTTTGATCCGCTCCAAGAGGGCGGGCGTCTGATTGCGCACCATGAAACCGCTCTTGGCACCGCAACGGCGGCACGATACGAGATTGGCAAAGCTACAAACTCCACTGCAGCCCTCGCTTCTGCGGCCCCTGCAGAACCGCAAACCGGCACTTCCAGCGCATGCTTGTCACTGAATTACGCACATTTTAATTCCCGCCCATCACTCTGCTTGCCATTTTGTCCAAACAGTATTAAATATGAGGAATGAAACAGGGCTCACCGGCAGTTAAATTCAAAGTCAATATTTCATCATTAAAGAAATGTACGCTGATATTTCAATTTGTGTGCGTATTATAATTCCATGAGCATACTTGCTCGCTTGATTCACTTTGTTCCATTGTTTAAGGCTTAATATTTCCAGAAAGACGTCCAGGAAATGACGGGAGTCAGCTCCTTCCGCAACAACCCTGCAGTGACCTGCTTTGAATTCATAGTCTTGCGTACCTCCCATAAGAGAACGAGCAATAAAAGAGAGAACAAAGTGTGTTAGGTGCTGAATATGAGAAGAAATTTAACGATCGAGTGGGCAGAGGTTTTGATTTCTGCTTTTCAATCTAGCGCGCCTGGTAAACACCGCGTGGCCTCGAACGCTCTCTTTCTCGGTACCTTTCTGACCCAGGATGCGATCCTCTCACTGCGATCCATTGAAATTACTTCTGTGAAAGCGCACACACAAGTCAGAAAACATCACATAAACATCACAAGTGGACGTGTCTGCTGTCCAAATCAAAACAATTTGCTCGTCTAGACTTGTTTCACCCAAAAACGTCGCTATGACAGCAGAAGACTAAGCTGAAAGTTTGCAGATTATATTTGGGCGGGAGCAGATTCTCCTAAAATGTTGCTTCGATACTCCGTTTGGCTTACACTCTGTTAGGGAGTCCGACAAGCATTTTGGGCGGGTTGCTGAATAGTTTGGGGATTTCGAGACGACAGACCCTTTCCCAAAAATTTGGATATCATTTATTTCCCTAATTCCATGCGAAAAGTTAAACTTTCATAGATGATAGATTCAGGGCCCACATTTTAAACAATTTCAAGTATTGATTTGTTATTTTCTACATAATTTGGGCTTCCAGCTCATAAAAATCAGGAATTCCAAAAATGTCAATACCGTGAAGAAATCACCAATTAGTTCTCGGTTTTTGAAGAAAAAAGGAAAAACAAATTCGGGTCAGATGAAATCTAACTGTAAATATGGTAGTTTCAAAACAATACGTTCATATTCAATATGGTTGGTTGGGAATCCCTTTGCTTGAATCACTGCCTGGATGCGCCGTGACATGGAGGCAATCGGCCTGTGGAATTGCTTGGGAGTTGTGGAAGCCCAGCTTTCCTTGATGCTTTTCTGTCATTTTTCTATCATGTTTTTGGGTCTGGTGCCCCTCATTTTCCTCTTGGGAATACCCCATAGATTCTCAATGGGGTTTAGATCCGGCGAGTTGGCTGGCCAGTCGAGCACTGCGATGGTATGGGCATCAAATCAGGTTTTGGTGCTTCTGGCGGTCAGGTCCTGCTGGAAGAGGAAATCTGCCTCTCCATACAGATCCTCAGCATAAGGAATCATGAAGTCCTCTAAAACATTCTGGAAGACTGTTGTGGTGACCTTCGATTTAAGAAAGCAGAGTTCACCAACACCTGCATTGGACGTTGCACCCGGGATCATGATGACTGTGGATATTTCTCGCTGGACCACAAGCAGCGTGGATTCTGTTCTTCGACCGTCCAAACCTTTGGACCTTGATTCCCGAATGAAACGCACACTTCACTTTCGTCGGAAAAGAGGACCTCAGACCACTGGCCAGCAGTCCAGTCCTTCTTTTCCTTGGCCCAGTTGAGACGCTTCCTCCATTGGTTCAGGCTCAGACGCGGCTTGACCCAAGGAACCCGACAGTGGTAAACCTTCCGACTTTATTATGATGAAAGGCAGGTGCCAACGGGATCGCACAGCAGTGCCAGGATAGCGCACACAAAACTAGAGGCAGTGGGGAAAATTGACCCACTTGTGAAATGCCCGAAACAAAAATGAGCACGAATATCGACTATTCAGCAATGCAGTTTTGGACATTCTGAATGATCTAAGGAATGACTTGGAACCAGTCACAAGAAGGAGTCATGACATAGAACCTGGAACTAAAAAACCCCTGTCAACGCTGCATTTCCTTGCACCTGGCTCCTTTTATTTCAACGCACTGCAAGAGACTTGGTGCCGGTCTCTCACAAACCATTTTTTGGAGCGTGCTGTCCCAAGGATTGGCGGATACGTCCGCGTTAGATCAAACAAAACATGGCCTTTATCCGGTTGATCGCTTACTTACTAATCGCTTTTGTAATTCATTCATATGTTTGTTTATCTTCCACTAACATTTGTAAGGAAGGTGAAAAAAACAGTTTCAGATGAGGGTGGGATGAATTTCCATGATATGAGCAAAGTAAAAGCCATACTGGGATGGATTCAGACTACGGTTGAATTTGACAGAATATGTTGAATACAACTTGAGGCAAGAAGGGACAACGTTGCAAATTATTTGGTCGAGCCCATTTTGGAAAGACTTCAGACGATATGATGGTTTATGGACTATATTAGGGAAGTTGCAGACCATATTAAGGTGGTAGAGACTTTGCTGAATAACAGGAAATAAAACTGACTCGAAAGCGGTCTAATTTCAGATTTCTTATTCTCTTATAAATTGATATTATTAAATATGAGATTGGTCCCAACTTCGACTGCAGACGTGCACCTCCGCAGAGATGTTGATTACTTTGGAACATTCCCCCCAATAGATGTCATTAATCAACTTAATGAAAGACCGTGAATAATAAGACCCCTAACAAGATTTCCCCAGCAAACCGACGGCCACATGAGAAAGCCTGCTAATGGAGTCACTGCCATCCCGGTTTGATGACAAGCATTGGCTGCTCACATCGGGTGACGAAGCAGATGCAGAGAATGCAAAACGAATAGCGGGGACTCAACAGCAGCCTGACATTGTTCCATCGAGACAATATTTGAGAGTAAGCCCCCCAAAAAATGTGAATAATAATTTCAAAAAAAGGTAAGACTGTGCGGAAAGGCTTTTTTCTTTCTTTTTGTTGTTTTTATTTATTGACCACAACAATAATGAATACAATATGTTCTCCCTCTATGATGGATTTACTCAATTCAACTGCACTAATTATAAATAACAATCGATTGTAAGTTCCATATTTAGGTCCACAGTGGGTCTCAAACCCAAGACCATTCTGTCCCCTTAATGACAAAGCCACACATTCATACGCAGCTAATGTTTGCTTGTCAAATAATCTCCCCAAATGCAGCATTAAACTTAAACTCGACTGGCAAATAACAATTTTACAAATGCCTAACTGACACTCGTGAACTCAACCATGAAAAATGGAATTATGGGCACAAGAGTGATTTATTTCCAAGGAACGTGCGGTCATAAACGTAAGGACAAGTGACCGTTCGGGCGTGACAATTGATGGCAGTCGATGAAAAGATCGGTGTTCATCGAAACGATGACAAATCATCCCGAGGGTGAACAGATTTCACCGTAATATATATCTACTTGTAACGGAAATCAAGCACGCGGTGGCTGTCAAAATAGGATGCATCATTCGGCCACACGAGTATCCAAAACCGTCACGGTTGGAAATCCGTGCAATAGTTGGTACGTGCTTGGAAATTCATTCCCCACACAGTCCACGTGAACTACATCCGTACTTGCCTCGTGCTAACGCCCACACTACTTCCCGAACGAATAGAGTGCAGCTCAGACTCCGACGAGCGGACGTCACAGCTTTGCAATATGCTTTTGGCACTACGCCGCACTTGTTAACTCATTAGAAATGGCATGTCACAAACATGAATTATAGTTCTGCACACACAAAATAAACAAGCGAGACGCAAACGCGACTCCCCCGGGATCTCCCGATGGAGCCGAAGCAATAACAAATGCCATAGGTGTTTTTGTCGCGTCACACTGTTCAAACTGTTGCTCTTGCACTTGTCGACATTGTTCATTGCCGAAAGGAGAAGAAAAACTATTCAGGTTGCGCTTTCCCCAAACCAAGATTGAAGTTATTGGACCTTGAATATATTATTGATTTTATTGTTGTATTGTTTTGTTAATTGGATACTTTTCATCTATTGGTGTATTTACGGCGAGGAATTTCAAGTGCTTCATTTTGAATCTGTACCTGTTTGTTCCCTTACTGTACCTAACTTGAACCAGACCATGACCTTAAAACCAAGGTATGTGCCCAACCGTGATTTGTGGCAAATGCACAATTGGCATGTGTGCCACGGCAGAGCGTAAATAGAAACAAAAAAAACATATTGAATTGTGTTTTTTCCGATTGGAGATTCAGATTGGCCGTGGCGACCGTGGCAGAAAGAATGGGAGAAAGTTATGCAAGATTCATTCAACACATCGTAGCAGATGATTTCTGAGAGCTAGTCAGCTAACAGCTAGCTCGCTGGCTAAAAAGGAGGCTGATGTTCCCAGCAAGCGGGAATTTACACATTTTACGGCATCGAGATGGGCGCAAAACAGATCCAGGCTTCTACCTTTGGCCATGGTATGGCGAGGGATCCTGGTTAAAGTAAGCCGTTTTAAACTAAAAAGAAAACCTTTTCCGGAGGGAGATGCGGAAGCTGAAATGCGGCAGCCAAAACTTACCAGCGTACTCTGCTTCCGGTTCAATAGATAGTTTTCAAATCAACAAATTATATTTGTATTTGTTGGACAATGAGATGTCTTTATTGCAGAACAGTACAAGGACTAAGGATTCAATTCTGATTTGGAAGTCATTCGTAACTGTCGACGCAAATAGCGAATGTGGTTTTCGAGGGCGAGGACAAGCCCTAATATTAACATGAACTTGACTTGGTCGAAGAGTGACTGGTGACATTCTCGTAAAAATAATATTGTGTTGGTGCTATCGCCTCCTCTGGCAGCCACTCTTTCTCAGCGTCTTTTGCAAATCCTTCTCCTACTGAGCCGCGGGACCTGAAAAAGGCTCACTGACTGCTCGCACAAACAACAACGAAAGGGAGGAGGTGGGGTGAAAAAAAATCGAATACTGCTGACGGAGAGTTTTAGCAGTTTTGAACCCATGACTTTTAAAACCGAAGTATTCCGTGAAACCAGTCATCGCCCCTTGCTTGTATGAGATATGGGTCACTTGAAATAGACGGGCATGAAGTCAGAATTGGGCACTAGGACCTGCAATGTAAATCCAGCCTTAGTCTGTCGTTAAGTTGACTTTCATGTAAGTTTTCGAGAGATATCCGTTGTCTTTGCTTCCCACAAGGCAATAAGAGCAGAGATATTTAAACGCCGGTCATAGCCGTCACCCGCAGCGTGACGTTCCATCTTGCATCCACAAAGCCCGTAGTATCTGAAGACTGCAGGCCTCTCAACCTCTTTATGACGCGACAAGACCAAAATAACCCCTCTGAGTCCCTTCAGATTTGTCCTGTCGCAATTTGCTTCAACAATTACGCGCCGTGGCTTAATTGGCCGAGGCGACGAGCTGAATGATGATCTGGCTGCCTCGCCGACCTAACGCTGGAGTGACCCTCTTAGTGGGCGATATATCGCACCAGGCAATTTTCTTAAGCAAGTAACGCCGCGGGAACCTTGATCCAGAACATTAGTTATCACGTCGCTCCGTCGGGAGGAGCTGCGCGCTTCACGTGTTCTACAGTATGTGGGTATAATTGCATACCTCCTCAGTTTTCATGCAAGGAAATGCTCAAAATGCGGGGGAAAAGTCGAGAAGCAGAAGCCATGGATTAGGGTGCGGGGGAGGTTACGGGTGGTGGTGATGGAGGGAGGGTGTGATGTTGTTTAATTGCTCTTGAAGTACCCTGGGGGGGATTCCGTGCCAATTGGCCGCAAAATGCAATGTGAATTGCTACAGATAAGGTGAGTCAAGACAATATGTGAACAGTGGAAAATAAACAGAAACGAGAGGATGATTCTAGCCTCGTTTGAAACAGCACATTATATTATATCTACATTTTTGAAAACAATTTATGCCTACTGCCCGTTAATTTATACTCATGTACAGTGAACGCCCGTTCATAGTGGAGGAAATGTTCCCACCCTCTTTAGGTGAAAAGCTGCAATCAAGCGACCATATAAAAAAAAAAAAAAAAAACGAACAAAAAAACAAATCTGAGGTCACGTAGTCCTGCTCGAACGCAGATTTTTCTATTCTTTATTTGCATGTTGATACCCATTTACAATGTGTTGAAAAAGTGTGTTTAAATATGATTGCAGTGTGCAGGAGGGCATTAAGGCTTTTTATATGGTCTCTCTATCATCGGTGGGTCTGGAACAACTACCGCGATGAAGACTACACTTCCTAGAGCTTGTTAAGTAAATAGCACACATGTGGACCTCCAGCCAAGAACAGATTGCGATTTTGGTCTTCCTACATGTGGACTCGAAAGCTAGTGAAGCCAGTAAACTGGCAGCCATAGGATAAGTTTTAGATTAGCAATATTGATTTCGGAGTTATTGATTCCCTCGGTGATAACTGGGCCATCCGTCCTAGTTGTGGGGGGGCATATGCCAAGACGAGAGGGGTATAATTTGTCAAGAGCTATGTGTATAGAATGTGCATGATTGTGTTGGATAGATTTGTCAGGGAAAACAAAGTACTGTGTGGGTGGCCAATCTCCACTTTTTCACGTAATTTCCTTGAAAACAATCATTCCCTGCGAGATGCTGTCAGGTAATGAGATTTTGAATTTGAATCAATTAAAAAAAAAAAAAAAAAAAAGGAAAAAAAAAATCACAAATAAGCAGTGGATTTTTACTTTTTTTATTTATTTATTTTTTGACCCACTTTCACTTTTCCTCTAATAAAATTTGTAGCAAGTGGCGACATGGGAGTAAAAACAGATATTATGTTATATTAAGAGAACTGAATATGTATTTTGGCTCGGAAGAACTCTAAGTAGTAGTACGAATGGGATGAAAAAGAAGAAAAACAATCATGCACTGGTCTTTACAATTCCCAGTGCAAAAAGCAAGGTCCATAAAGACACGCTTGGATGAGTTTGGTGTCGAAGAGGTCCATCAAACTCCACTGGGATCAACAAGAACAGAGTACTGTACTCCCACTACTACTGCTTTGAGTTTTGCCACTACACCCATGTATTGTGCGATAATTAGTGGTTGGTGGGCGGTAACTCGGGGGGTAGCGGGTTGAGTCTAAGTAAGGCTTGCATATAATCTCATTTGGATTAAAGGATTACACTTTTAAAAAAAGAACAAGAGAATGGCACCATGCAAGGTTTGCAACTTAAAAAAGAGACTGGAATCCAACTTCATCCGTCACTGATAATATCAACTGGTGTGCTACATGAACTTCACAGGTTAGCTAACTGTTAGCTGGTCAAACATTAGCTAAGCTTCATGTCAGTTAAGTAATACACAATACAGAGACTGAAACGACAATGTGATAGTGAATGTGTAAGGATGGCAAAATAATGCAAGTACAGATACTGAGTGCTAAGTGGCTAATGTGCAAATATACAGTGGGTACGGAAAGTATTCAGACCCCTGAAATGTTTCCCTCTGCAATATAAAATATTGCAGCATTTGCAAAAATCCTTGAAGTTTATTTTTTTTCTCATTAATGTACACACAGCACCCCAAGTTGTTGAGTTGTTTGCAGAATTATTAAAAAAGGAAAACTGAAATATCACACAGCCAGAAGTATTCAGACCCTTTGCTGTGACACTCATATATTGAACTCGTGTGCTGTCCAATTCTTCTGATCATCCTTGAGATGGTTCTACACCTTCATTGGAGTCCAGCTGTGTTTGATTATACTGATTGGACTGTCTATAGAAGACCTTACAGCTCACAGTGCATGTCAGGGCAAAGGAGAATCATGAGGTCAAAGGAACTGCCTGAAGAGCTCATAGACAGAATTGTGGCAAGGCACAGATCTGGCCAAGGTTACGAAAAAATGTCTGCTGCACGTAAGGTTCCTAAGAGCAAGGTGGCCTCCATAATCCTGAAATGGAAGCCCTTTCACAACCCTTCCTAGAGCTGGCCGTCCGGCCAAACTGACCTTGGTGAGAGAGGTCAAGAAGAACCCAAAGATCACTGTGGCCGAGCTCCAGAGGTGCAGTCGGTAGATGGGAGAAAGTTCTAGAAAGTCAACCATCGCTGCAGCCCTCCCTCCACCAGTCGGGGCTTTATGGCAGAGTGGCCCGACGGAAGCCTCTCCTCAGCGCGAGACACATGAAAGCCCGCATGGAGTTTGCTAAAACAAACACCTGAAGATTCTGTGGTCTGATGAGACCAAGATAGAAATTGTTGGCCTTACTTCTAAGTGGCATGTGTGGAGAAAAGCAGGCACTGCTCATCACCTGTCCAATACAGTCCCAACAACATGTCGAGAGCAGCCGGTGATTCATATTCTGCTGAGGGACGATGGCGTCCTTGGCCCCTTTTAACATCCAACTCAACTTTGCTCTGGTGTATTCATAATTCAATGACTTGGCAGCGCGCACCACCGCCGTGGTGGCACACCTCCGTCCATTTGCCAATGCATTGGGCGTGCGCTAATGGCAATTGAGTTCCAGCAGCGGAAACTTAAGGAGACTGCTTTGAAAACGCCCTCGTGTTCGTGAAGCAAGTGAGGTGAAAAACGCGACGCAAGCGTTTGCCGCCACGGCGTGCAAAATAACCTTGACGCGAGGCGCCGAATTGCATTTGGAGTGAGGAGGGAAAGAAGACACAAACAAGATTTCCATATGGTAATAGGCAGCACAGTGAGATACAAATAGGATTGCTATTATTCCATTAGCACTAAACGAAACATTTGAAAGGGAAAAGACACGAGTGGGGTTGGATTTGAGTGATTACGAAGGAGAAGCAGGCTTATTCCTGGCCTCGCCTGTGGAAAAGATGTCATCTCATGCCTGAATATAGTTGAACCAGATATGGCGGTAGCACGCTTGTCTCACAGTCAATAGGTTCTGTGTTTGAATCTCAAGCTGTTGTTCTGCCCGTGCTTGTGTGGGTTTTATCCCGGTACTGCGGCTTTCTCCCACATTCTAAAAACACGCATGCTGAGTTCATTTGAATTTCCATGTTTGTTTGTCTCCATGTGCCCTGCGAATTGTGACCAGTCCAGGGTGGACCCCACTTTTCTCGCTCAGCGTGCAGCTCACCCGCGACCCAAATTGGAATAAGCGCTATAGAAAATGGTTGGATGGGGATATTGCTTGTGAATGCATAATTTTGAGCATACAGTAAATGCACATTTATTTCCACAAGAGTACTTTTCAATTGATTTGGAATGTCCTTTCTGGCTTTCTTTTTTGCAGACATCCAGACGGAAAAAAAAATAGACTATTTATGTGTTTTTATTCATTAGTTGCCAACACAAACAACGGGTTCCAGGAAATCCCATCAAAGTGTGAGCTTGGTGAAACAGGAAGCTCCCACTAAGAGTTCAAATGAGCAGAAATAAGCGGTCTTTATTGCCATTAAAGTATAATGCACCTGCTTCAAGCTGCGGATGTTTTCAACCTAAGGAGGAAACTATTCGACACTTTATAATGGACTTGTTTTGAAGTCGTGGGTGCTATGGGAGATAATTTGACTGGCAATGAGTCATAAGACGTGACTCACGGGTGCAAGAAAAAGTATGTAAACTACCTGGATTTAGCAAAAAATGGTCATGAAATGTGATCTGATCTTCATCCAAATCACAGCAATTGACAAACAGTCTGCTTAAACTATATATTGGGCACGCCAACATTTACAGAGGAAGCTGGAATAGGTATATGAACTTCGAGGTTAATGAATTGTCCAAGAGCTCAGCGGAGTTAAGAGTCGCCAACCTGTCGTCCAATCATTTTGACCAGATTGGAGGTGTTGCTTAAAGCTGCCCAGTCCAACCAAATTGAAGTTATTTGGAAGGAACACACAACACTCTGTGTGAAGGGGGGGAAAAAACACTGCCCACCACCATCAAAACCTCATCACAGCTGCGTAATGGAGTGGAGGGGGCATTACGGTTTGGGACTGCTTTGTTACTTCAGGGCTTGGATTCCTTGTTTTCATCAACAGAAAAATGAATCCCCAAGTGTATCACCATATTTTGCAGGACAATTTAAGATGATCTGTCCGCCAACTGAATCTTAACTGAAGATGGGTGATGCAGCAGGACAATGACACAAAGGACAGAAGTAAATCAACACCTGAATGACTTCAAGTGAAGAAAATACACCTCATCAAGAGTGGCCCAGTCATCATCCCAACAAAAGAGAAACCGTCCAGTTGTTTGATTTAGTTGATGTTATTTCCGCCAATGGAGGCTCAACCAGTTATTACATGTAAAGGTTCACATACTTACTAAAATAGTTTTATAACAAAGTACAGAATAGTCCCAAATGAGCAAGACCATAGGCAACTCAAATGAACAAAAGCAGTCTGTGTCATTGAGATTTTGCAGGGAAACCAAAACTAACACTTCGGGCGTTTGACTCGATCCAGTTCCATCATATTTCTTATTTCAGCAGTCGAAATTCGCCGTCACATTTTCATCATACATCGACCATCCGCCATCGCCGGTGCCCTGAGATAAGGGAAAGCGCCAATACCTGAGAAACATAGTCATAACAATGTGCCAATCAAAATCAAAGCACCAATCAGAGTATAGAAGTCTGTCAAGTGGTATGCCGCCTCATGTTTGCGCAATAAATCTTCTTTGGAATGTCATTCCCCTAATTCATTCCTTACATCGATCCACAGTAACCATGTACGTATTTATCCTCTGCTCGAGAATGGGGGGTCACCAACATCAATGGATGCGGGCAGCTGGGGGTCAACAATCATGACGCCTGTGTTTACTGGGGCAAAGTGTTGTGGCGTACGCAAAAAGACAAAAGAAACAAAATGGGAATCAATAAGACAGCTATCATCATTTGCGGGGCCTCATGAATGACTCTGCCGCGAGCCGGAACGTACACAAAACACTGAATTGCATGTGAGGAAACCGAGCACAGCTTCGCGCAATCATTTGGTGTGTGTGTGTGGGGGGGGGGGGGGTCATGTTGCTACCAGCAACAGCCTGGGCCATCTCCACTCACCTCATAAAAAAAAAAAAAACGAGGCTCTCCATCGTGTAACGAATGGCGTCATTTATGAGTGCAGAGTTAGAGGAATAATTCAATAGGTGGTCAAAGTCAAACTCGCTCGCTCGCTCTCACTCAAGACACTTTTCATGAATTTCAAAGGCTGCGTCCGATTGTTTAGCGACTCAGCCCGCCGTTTCTACAGCCATAAGGAAGCCAGTGGACATTTGGACATTTTCCACCTTTGAAACTCTTTTTGGATGAAGGGCTGTACAAATACACTCGAGCAGACCTGAACAAATCTGCCTGGCAGCACGGCGCTCAAGTGGTTAGCTCCTCTGCCTGACACTTCTGAGAACCGGGGTTCGAATCTCAGCTGCGGCCTTCCTGTGTGGAGCATGCGTGTTCCTCACGTGCCTGCGTGGGTGTCCTCCACGTATGCCGGCTTCCAAAAACACACGTCAGGTTGACTGAAGACTCTGAAGTGTGTCCAGATGTCATCCTGTGGTGTACTCAGAGATACTTTTCCTCCCCAATTGTTTTCCGACCAGGTGCTGACAATCAACTTTCATTGACCAAATAAGTTAGCATTTAGCCTAGGTTGTATTTCTTCTTCTTCTACGACTTGTACCGTGAGTACAGGTTAGTCTTGGTACGACGACGGATATCGGTATGTGTGTCATTTGTTGTGTCGGTCATCTGGAGAACAGCACACACTGAAAGAGCAGTAAGCACACACACATTTTTTTCCTCTTCATATTTTCAAAAGTCTGCTTGTCATCGGCAACGGACTCATGCGTAATTATCCGAAACCCTTCTACAATCGTAGCGTACGCTATCTTATGTACAAGTGGCAGAATTCATCGCAAAAAACGCGATTGCTTTAAAATTGCTCTTCTTTTCCGTTCCAAACGTTCGACATTGATGTCGAGCGTTAAGACAATGAAAAAAGAAGAAAAACAAAGAGCTTTCCGTGAGAATTTATGATGAATTTCAAAATGTCAAATCTCAGCTCAATCCTTCTGTGTTGGGATTAGACCGGACTGCTGGCCCTGGAGTGCAATGTGGGATTAGTCCAGTGACCCACTGACTTTTTTGAAATTGCAAGACCAGAGAAGATTCGCATGTTAGCACTTCGGAAAGTCTCATATTATTTCTCAGCAATTCTGCACACGGCTATGCAGTCGCACTACCGATACAGATTTTGGTTTGGAATTCTCGAAGCTCCCCGAGTTCTGGAAGTGCATGTCAGATACACGGTCAACATATTCAGTCTGCTGGGTCATCTGCAGTCATATACGATATGTTGACCATGACTTCATGACAGTAGGCGTTGTGATGTTTATTAAACAGCAACGTTGACCTACCCACCGGTAATCTTTTCTCCTCACGATAATGCCAGATTTCTCAGGTCACTTATGAAATTCCACTTACACTGTGCGATCCACATTGCAGCTTTTTAAACTGTCGTTTATTTGTATCTTTACTTTTAAATGCTTTCAATCACGTAAAGCACATCGAGCGACCTTGTGTATGAAATGCGCAATATCAACACATTTACTTTGCTGTACTTTGTGTCAATATCCTTAACAGATATACAGATAAAAAATAGTTTTTTTTCTTTTTCTTTTTTTGTTTGGGCATTTTACACTCCAAAAGATGCCTAAATATAGATTATAAATGACACGAAACGGTGTACGAGGTCTGTCAGAAAGGTTCCAGGACTGGCGTATTTCAGATCCAAACGAGAAACGACGAGTTTTCCCCTTGTATGTCATCTCCTGGAGACATACGCAATTTCCCAGCCTTCTCTGCCCTGCCTTCGTGCACTTCTGGAAGGATTCTTCCGGTATTATTGATGTCAGGTCTTCAAAACGGATCCCCTTGGTGCCCCCCTCGAGTGTGGGAAAGAGACAAAAACTCACACGGAGCCAGGTCCGCTGAGGAGGGAGGATAAAATGAATGTTTTCGGAATATGGGAGGAAGCCAGCGTAACTGAAGAACACCCATGCAAGCGCACGGAGAACGGGAGGCCGAGGTTCAAACCGAGAACCTCTCGACTGTGAAGCAGAAGTTCCAAATAATCTATGTGTAACTCTGTGCAACTTAAAACTCTAAAAGCAGCGGTTAACATTGCGGCGTGTTCACTCGACAAGTCACGTGTCATGTCGGCTGTAATTAAAAACAAGTGATAACATGATAAAAAGGAAAAGACAAAAAAGACACCGCTTCGCTGGTTATCTGTCGTGACGCAGCCGCCTCCCTCTCAAATAATTCGTCCTCGGATGTCATGAAGTCATCTGCTGTTCGTTTTTCCCGCTGTGTCCTTTTATAACAGAACAATGCATGCTGCTGTCTTTAAATAATACATAAGGGTTTTCGCGAGGCGTGTGGGACAAAGAAGGAGAATAATATCATATTGTGCGTATGAGACAGCCCGGGATGGGACACTGCATTGCATTTACGTTCCTGTTTGTGTCAAAAGTGCCGCAAAATCTGTTTTGAAATATGAATAAAGCCAAATGTATTGAAATTCATCGCTCGTACGCATCTTGCCTTAAGTCATAATATTGTGATTTTGACTCTATTATGCACACAAACAAAACTTTGAACTAACTGAGCGAAGGGCTTTTTTTTTTTTTTTCAAATGTCACACGACGTCGCAGTTGTGAGCCCTCGGGCCGGCGGCGAATGAAAGCCTCACTGACGGCTTACTTTTTGCTCGCGTTATTCTCCTACTTTTTTTTTTTTTTGGGGGGGAAATCTATTCCTCACAAAGTACAAAAAAGCGGGGTGAGCGGCAGCGGTCGCTCGGAGGGGAACGTAAGCCCAGCTTGTGAGTGAAAAGTGGCCACTTTGAAGATGCGCTGCAGGGGCTCGCACGGGCCGAGGTCGGGACGTCATTGCAGCGTTAGAATGTAGAATGCTACGTCTGCGCCTCTATGCTACTTGAGCTAATGTTACGGTTGTTTTCTTACGCTAGGTCCATGCGACCTGCATGTTTTACTATCAGGGAGGAGGAAGAATGAAAAGAAAAATGTACAGACCGCGACGACATTATTTAATATTCAGCGCGAACTACTTTTTTTCCCTTCCTCAAATGTTTTTCCCTTTGGATTTTGAAGATGTTTTTTTTTCTTCGAGAGATTTAAGGGACATCATGGCAAAATGTACTTTTTAATTGTTTAGCTGGGGCTCTGTACCAACCCATCAAGTGGGAAATTGAGCAAACGGCCTCTTTCTGAAAATGGGCCTGTGAGCGAGCCATTCTGGACTTTCGCCACACCGTTGCACGACAGAGGGGCTAACTTCCACGATACCCTGCCCTAGACTGAGTTTCTCTGCATGACTTGATCAGCTAGGCCGGGCTAAGATCCGGAGCCCCTTTCAACTGATGGTCAGAGTCAGACTGCCACATTACGCTGTCTGAAACATCTGTCATGAATAGACCCCCCCCCCCCCCCCCCCCCCCCCCCTCCGCCCCCCACGGGTACAACTCCCCTGCTAGCACGTCAAAGCCATAAGGTAAGCAGAGCTGTGCGGAGTTTTGGTGAATGCGCATATAAGCGTTAGCGACCAGCATTAGCTTCCGATAAGTAGCACAGAATTGATTGCTCCGTGAAGTTGTCGACGCAGTGGGAGGGTACTTGTGTTTGGTGGGGTGTCCATGCGCCACATACACACAGTTTAGTGTAAGACGTGCTGCCTCCGTGAGTGAAAATGCTTTACGTGTCTTCATGGGCACCTTTTTTTCAACACTCTGTACTCTGCTCCTGCTAATAGAAGTCGTTGGCTTGCCTGATCAATCTCCAAGCTCCAGCCCCGGTTGTCATGGTAATGGAATCCTTTACTCGCCATTGGTCCAGCAGTATATGGGCGGGGTGTCCACTTCACTTGCATGAGACAGGGCCACCTTCTCAAGCGGGCTGGCCAAATACGGCGTGTATTGTATTGTCTGATCAAATTCTTCAACGTTGGGATATTTTGACAAATTCATTTCAGGGTTACATGCTAAGCACCGTTGCTAACCGAAACAGCAGCAACTACGAGGAACTTAAACTCGCTCAGATTAATTAAAGCGTGGAATCGTACCAGCCGCCACTCAGATGTTGCAAACAAGTTATTATTATTTCATCTAATTATGAATACTATATCTTCCACCCCAAATAAACTCACTGCAGTTAAGTAAATCAATGCCCTGGACCACATTTTGAGGAAATATGGTATTTTCCTTTTATCATGTCACTGACTTGGAAAGTACTAATGCAGATTTGTAAGTGCAGTGTTATGGTGCGTGTAGAGGGCTTGACGATCGAGCATAAGTGTTCTGGAAGTAATTACCTGGGAGGAAAGCGACACTCGGGACGTCTGCGTGAGGCCACCCGCCGCGCCGCCTCGCGTGCGCCGGCGCGAAAGTGCGAAAATGAAGGCGGAACGCGGATCCGCAGGTGTTGCCGTTTAATTCACGCACTCGTGCCTAGTCACAGCTTCGGCCGGGACAGCTGAGCCAATCAAAGCTCATCTCTCTCCAAATCAGATTTTGGCCGCCCAAAAAAGTCGTCGATCTGACAGCGAGTAATTGATGGTCCATGGCGATGTTTGTGGCACAATGAATTTCAATTGGACAATTTGAGGCAGGGTGTGCTAGTGGTTTGCATGTCTGCCCTGCACTTCTTAGATTCTGGGTTTGAATCTCCGGTTATCCTCTGTGGAGTTAACATGTTCCCCTTGTGCTTGCGCAGGTTTTCTCTTGCCTAAAGTCAGCCAGCTCACCCGCAACCTGAATGAGGACAAGCGCTATACAACATCGATGGATGAAACTTAAGGCATTTATGCGTTGCAAATTTGCAATAGGGGCGAAATGACTCACAAGATCCAGCAGATGGCGCTATGGTGAAACAAAGCTGATCTCCTTTTTGTCGTATATTGATCACAGGATCGAAATGTATGGTTTGAACCTCTCTTTAGTGTCTGACTTGGTCTTAATGGTCTTCTCGCCGACTCTCAGAGTCCAAGAAAAAAACTAAACAAAAAAAAAAAGTACTGTCAAAGACAATGAAAGCATTTTAACTTGTGGAGCCAGACCATTATGCACTATACTGTGTGTATGTGGCGCAAGGACCCCCCCCCCCCCCCCCAATAAATATGTTAATAAGTTAAGTTTACATGATATGGCCACTTTAATGGTGGCAGCGTATACTGCAAGAAGTGGCCCCGCACACTTCCAACCGGCCCGGTTGTCAAGCATGACACTTTTTGTCGATGAGGTAAAAAAGTTCAAATATGTATGTAAAAGGTACAAAACCTTTCTTATAATTAACCAATTATTCAATATATTTTCTTTTCAAATCTAGTTCAAGTTGTTATTTTACTAATATTTTTATTTTATGATTCAAACTAACGTTTTAAATTAGATAAAGGAATCAAAAATACATGCTTTTCTGTAAAACAATTTTTTAAAAAAACCAGCTAAATTTACGGAAGAAATATTACAAGACATTTGATGTTATAGCTCGATAGACAGATGCTCAGTGAACTGGCCTAAATAAGAACATTGCGGTCCATATGTTACAGAATGCACATACACTTTTTTTGACTCAACTTCAGATGGGGGGAGGCGTCTGTGGCGGGGAGGCCTTCATTTGAATCATAACAAACTATATCACCCACTATGTTACAATTTACATCAGCTGAAACTGCAGTTTAAAACAATACAAAACGGACTATAACTAGGAAACGGTAATAAATGAGGCAGAACGAATAAGTCGGCGAAGATCACGCAACATCATAGCGAGACCACGTCAGAATCTCATTAAAGACGCCAACATCCCCATGTGACGTAAGATCGTCCTGAAAAACAGTGTGAGGGAAGTTGTTTATTGTGCGATAAGACTGCACTTTAAACCCTCTGGGAGACTTGGTCGGTGCTGCTGTTTTGGTTAGCAACCGAGCACATGTGAACAAATGAGCTCAGAAGTACAAACAGTCGACCGGTGAGCCGACTAACAGTCGTTAGCCGAGGATAACCTCGACAGATTTAAAGGAAAGGGCGCGGTGACGGAGTCGCCCGCAGGCCGGTGCCAGTGCACACGACGAGCGGCAAGGCTGGATCCGCTTAAAATCTGGCGCGCGTCGCCCGGCCGGCCGAAAGCCTGCCAAAATGCTTTGCGGGCATTCTGTGCCGAAATGGGCAGCGGCTGGCTGCGTCTCCTGTTGGCACATTGAGCAGCTCCTCCAAGCCCTGAATGCATTGTGACTGTCAGAGCTGCTGCAAGCAAAGCACGCAGTCATTAGCGAGGTAGTCTAGCAGTCATGTTTGTCATGAGTCATGTGCCTGGTACACACATTCGGATTTTTCAAATCTTAAAAATATAATGGTTTTTTTTTTAAATCTGTGATAGCGCCCAAACATCAGGCATTTGGTTGTATTGTGTGTGGTGTGCTCCAATAATCCCAACATAGAACATCACACACAAAGATTCCGTTCTGTCGCCGATCTCGAAATCTGCCGTGGATCTCGCGAAAACAAAAAAGGAGAAAAAACACTCCCAGGTATGCTCCATTGCGTCCCGAATGTTCCCGAAGTTTGCCTTGTAAAATGGCGTCGTCCTCAAAAAATGACTTGCTTGGGGAATCCACTTTCATACAAAAAAGGGGAAGACATGTTTGATTTTATTGACGGTCTTTATCCTTCTCGCAGAGTCGGGTCGCTTCCTGATTGGCTACATTTTGTTCCACGGCGTCATGACTCAGCGAGATGTCGCCTTTCCCGACACATGAGGATTTAATACCGTCGGCCCTGGCCTCTTTTAAGACCCTAAAATCGGGACCAATCCACTCTTACCACACCTCATCCCTAAGGATGATCTTATATCTTATATCAAAAAAAATCTGCTACGTCACAGCAGTCTACTTAAGGCGACAGGCATAAGTAAGGTCATCTTATACAGGTCGTCATGTTTGTCATTAGTCTTATTCATCGCAAGCTTCCTGCTGTTAAAGTTGCACTCTAGCAAGAACCCTGATAGCTGTGGGTTAAAACAGGCCTTTTGAGAAATTCTTCTCAGAATCCCATTGGCTATTTTTGTCCGAATGACGACAACAGTGTTCTCACTTCTCAGAAAATTTGTGACTGGAAGGAAAACAGAGGGGAGAAAAAAATGGTGACAGAAGTAAACAGAGTGAGATCACACTTCTAATCCAGTATTTGATGAAATGATCTTTTTTTTGCGCTCAGCGCTCATGGCCCAGAATGTTAGCGAGGAGGCTTTTGATTGAATGTTTTGGGGTTTTTTTTCCAAATATTATCTCTGATTACATTTCCTTTGATCGTCGACAGGGAAAACTAATTGTTATTCATTAAATGTTCATATGAAATGCAGAAAAAGATAAAACAAATATATGAATAAAATAAAATACAAATGAATACCATAGTAAAAGATAATAAAATATAAGTAAAAAAACATATATATATTATTTCTTTTTTACATTATTGCATTAAATAAAACACAGTGCAAGAATAGGACAAAAACAAGGACATGTGCTGCATAGTATCCAGTCTGACAACTGGAATAATGCATACAGTGTGATTGGGGACTAATTAGCAAAATGAAACGCTCATCTTAACTTTGTTCCAGCCGCTTTGCCATTTGAATCCACATCAATGTACCTCCAAACACAACACCTGGATTTCTGCAAATCAAATCCAACCAAAATGTCGGTGGGCAAAACAGGCGAATCAATCCGCCAGTTAGCGGATGAAAAGCGCCTCATCTCGTCGACCGGCGATGTGGCGATGATGACAAATGGACGCAGGTCATTCATCTCCCGCGGCCACGGCCGTCTTTGAGACAGCGCGGAGGAACGAAGACGGCCGAGCGAGAAAGAGAGAGAGAGAAGCTTGTGATAGCATGAAAAAAAACAAAACATCTGTAAATGATGCAGCATTTTGAAAACACGCCACACATCATTCTTGAGGTTGCATTGCTTCGCAAAAATGTTCCCCAGAGGTGCGCATTCATGATGTATAATGGCATGCTTGATGTGCGCCGTAATGACAGGCCTCGTTCGGACGTCCGCATCTCCTCGTTGTAAACTGGCATGCGGCGGCCGTGTTAGCGCAATCCGGCCGCTGGGTTTCTTCCTTTGGGAGCTGCCGGGCAACAGGCTCCGCTTTAATGATGGACAACTATGCGATGTCAATTATGAGCCAAAAATTGAGGCTTGAGCACCTCATAAGATACTCTGCAGATAACTCACAAATTCATATTCTCATAATCAGTATTGTGTCTATTCATCTGGCTCGAAATAAACTAGAAACAGTCCAACGAGATTACAAAAAACAAGTAGCAGGTACAATGGTGCCTTGAGATATGAGTTTCATTTGTTCATTTTCTAAGCTTTCCCCTTTGTAATGAACGGGAATGGATTCGTTCCCGCCTGCCCCCCCCCCAAATGTGTTTTTTAAATGAGAAATAGCACCCTATAAAATTGTACTTTATAAAAAACGTAGAATCATAACATAATTAAATAAAGTGTTAGACAGTTTGTGTATCATGATTTAATGCTGCGATCCAATTCATTGTACTGCTCCTTCTGATGTCCACTGGGAGGCAGTATTATAGTCATATAGACACAAACAAATAAGAATATTACTTCTTCTACGACTACTGTAAGTGATTCAGAAAGATAATAATAATAATAATAATAATAAGAATAATAATAAATAAATCATCAAAGATGCTTTACAAATAAAATACAAAATCAAATCAGGAATAAAACATGACAGATTTACACATTAAAACTATTTGGAAGATACTGCAATATTACTCATTTTTCATTGAGGAAAAAGAATTGTTCTATTATCTGTTGCTTCTAAGACTACGACTATCGATGCTAATCGTTAGAATGTCAAATGCGTTTTGAATTGTGTGTTAGCAGTAAGCTAAGCGGTCTTTCCTATGGCAAAGCCGTGTGGTTGTTTTAAACACACATGCAATTCTCTTTGTTTGATGTTCAGTTTGACAGTAGACTTGAACTGGGAGTGGAAATAATCAGCTCGAAGCCTCCATTTTGAATCAACCGTTCCAAAACTGCTGCTTATTGTGAAGTGAGTTGAGTCGAGTTGACTGGCACCATACGGTGCTCGTATCTCAAGTTTGTGCTTGCAAGTCAAAGCAACAAAAATACAAGAAATAAATACATACAAATTGGCCGAATGATGAAATGATGTCTTTGAAAAGTCTTAAGTCACTTGTATGTCAAGGCACCAGGAAATCCCGGTGTGCTGAATGACTCACGTCACACCTGATGAAGACTACGGACCACCGGAGACCGCGGGTCCACCGTGCCCTCGACCTTCTGCAGTTCGCACATAAGGAGGATGTGGGAGCGGACGACCCCATCTCCACTGATCCATTTCCTTCACAAGTCCTTCCTCCCGCAAGCCATGCGGCTTTTTCATTCTACCCTGAGAGGGAAACGCGAATATCACATTTCCTCAACTGTCAACACATTTTTACACACCTTCAGACTGCACAGGAATTGTGAAAATGTTGAATATTCTTCTTATTTCAGCACATGCTGATTGATTTCATGAAATACCAGCGTGCTGCTTTTCGTGGAGGTGAATTTATTTTTCTTCACTGTTTATTTAATAAGACAACAATAGCGAAACAACCAAAAGTGTGCTGCTTTCGGAACACGTTACTCCTGACACCGCTGATCAACAAAACAATAGATTTTGGGGCGAGTTATTTCCCCGCCGGTGAGCCATGACGCTGAATATCGACGACAAACGTCCCAGCAGGGCTGTGTGTGATCCAATGATAAAGCAACAGCAACAGCAGCAGCAGCGCCGTCTTTTACCAGTCGGCCGCAATGGATGAGTCATTTGGGCAGACAAGCGGCGGCAATTCATGGGCAAGCGGCGGCGACAACAACAACAACAACAACAATAATAATAAGAAGAAGAAGAAGAAGCATGCTGCTGGCGAGCAAGCCTCCTCCATATGGCACCTTTGCTCACTTCCTCCTTTTAATCAACACATTTTGAGGTGGGGGGCAACACTCACACCGTTCACACAGGATGCAGGAAAGAGGTGGCGAAACAATAACAGGTAGGGATGGATTTCTCACCGACTCCATTTTGCCCACGCGTGACGACGATAAAGGAAAAAAAAAAAGACATTTTTTTATGACGATCGAAAGGTGACGTAGGCGCACCATTTTGTTGAAAGTATGAGGCCTTGAATTCTTTACAGAGTTGTAGAGTCTATACATGAGTGGCTCTTCGTATAGAAGACTTGGATTTTCCCTTCAGAAAGACTGGAGATTAGAATGCACCCTCACACCCGCTTTTTCATGGCCAATCCTGCAAATAATCATCGATCTTGCGGTAATGCTCCTCTCACATGAGATGGGGAATGCCAGAAGGATTGCTCATGTAGCGTCACTCGTCTGCCTCGTATCCCTCTGTTCGATCGGGGCGAATTGCGTCAAAAGTATGAGCCCCAGAAGTATGAGCCAAAACGGCCAACCTCCTGTTCATTTTCGGGCATGGCTCCTTGAAACCTTTTCATTCCACGGGTGCACTGAATTTCATGTGGATCAGTGAAACTAGTGTCTGGGCCAAACATTTTCCAAACTATTCAAGAGGCGACGCTGGGTGAGTTTGGGGCTGTCTTGTTCGGAACCCCTAAAATACACATACTTTCAGTCGGAGCCACATCCGATAAGGCATTTAGGGCATTTCTTGTCGATCGGTGAAACTGGTGTCTCTGGCTTTTTTGGGAGGGTACTTTTTTGCACTCGACAGTATTATAAAAAATATAGCATGAAGTTAACATCATTAAATAAAATGTAAAGAATAAAACAGTTTGTACATCATGATTTCATGCTTTCTTATATTGTGTGACTCCATCTGGTGTGTGCGCCTTGGCAGTACAATATTTAAATCCATTCAGTCACAACTGCTCAGTAAGCTGCAGTAATATTAGTGTCATGAACATGGTTAGGGCGACGGCGAGGAATGCAAGGCAAGAACATGGTGGACCCAATTGCAGGGAAGCAGGGAGGCAAGGCAGGAGTGCGGGAATCTCAAAATAATAATATTTAATTCCAAAAACAAAGGAAAACAAAGATCATGAAAAAGTCTAAATGCTAAATTAACAAAGTCCAAAATCTAAACACAAAGTAACAAAGAAACACTTGAGTGAACCCAAAACAAGAAACAAGACATGACTGGTGAAATACCTGAGCGACAATGACATGGCAAGACATGTGACAACGACAATGAACCGACGAGAACTGAAAGAAACCAGGGAACTAAATACAAACAAATTGACGAGACAACGAGGAACACCTGGACAAGACGAGTGGCTAGAGAGAGCTGATTGGTCGACAAAGTAGACGAGAACAGGTGGACACAACAACCTAATGAGCACACGACAAACATGGAACACAGGAAAACATTGAACAAAACTAAACACAACCCAAACCAAAACACAGACCATGACAATTAGCCATTTTTTGCAGAGGATAAAGAATATATGCCTGTGAGTATTCTTAAATAGTCTGTCTAGGTGTGTTGCTGCACAGTTTGTGTTCAAATAGCAGTTGCTTGAAGGGTTAGAGCTAGTTTCTTTAGCCGCTCTGTGACATATTGCATGTTGTGTTAGCATGAAGCTAGTGGACTTTTGTTCGAAAGTTATGTGGTTTGTTTACATACACAACGTTTAATGATTTCTTTTATCTTCGATTTTACAGTCAAGCTCAACTGGGAGTGGCAATAAACAGAATTGTTCACTGCCAAACCGCTGCCTGTTGTGAAATTCGCTAGTACCATCTAGCGCTCGTAACTCAAATGTCTTTCTCTCAACACTCGACAATAAAATCATTTCAATCACCAAGCTAAAAAAAAAAAGAAACTCATTAAGTCTGGTCAGTCTTAAGTCGAGGCATCAGTGCCTGAACTATTTAGCTAGCATAATGATTAGTGACATGGCATTAGCTTCTTAATGAAATTGTTTTGTTTTTTTGTGTGCAAATTTCACACAGAAAAAAACACAAAATCACAGTTGGTTTATTGGGTATTGAGGGTGCTAAACATGGCCTTGGGGGAAGTTCCCCCCCCCCCCCCCCCCCCGCTAGTGTTTGCCAAAGCAAGCTTGAAAACACCGTCAATTTGGAGCCACTGGACTATGACACTATTACAGAGTCAATTAGGTGGGCGAGAGTGTGAAGCGCTTCTGTTCTCGAGGCTTATAGCGAGCCGGAAGCGTTATTCCAGACTAGTAGGTCAGCCACAAGTCAATTGGTTTGACCGAAAGCAATACGCCCAGCTCCGAGAGAGAAACGAAAATCAAAGCGAACGCGATGTCGCCGCACTCTATTATTGTATGGGGGGATGTAAAGTGAAGGACATCGCGCTGGGTTCACACTGCCGCAATCATTGAACACTTCTTAAATGTATGGGCCATGCTATTGGTAAAATTGCTAACTGTCCTCCATGAATGAATAGAAGTTAACTACATTCCAACATTTCTCCCATGAAATTGTATTCCTTTATCCACAATAGCGTTTCTCCTGGCTCTCCTGCTTCCAGTATGTATTTGCATGTGAGATTGTTTGTCCAATCCGATTTCGGCCTCTCCGTGCTGCAATGTTAATCAGTTCTGCGCAGAGCCTTCAGTGTCAGTAGTGCTGCATGTAACAAACTACATTGGTAATGGGACTGTCCCTTCAACCGATCAGATTTCAAGTTTGTCTTAAGGGGCCACCTGGCTGTCCAACATTAACGTCAGCATTCTTACAACCAATGACTGGTCGGTCAGAACAAAACATTTGCAAAACACATCTGTAGCAAACCGCACACAATCAATTTGGGAATCTTATTTCATGATAAGTTTGTCATGTTATTTTATTAGGTCAAAATTGATTCCCAACTGATGATGTACGTGGCACAGTTGCTCGTCTTTTTGGTTTCGATAATTGCAACATAAATCAATCAATCACTGATGGTGTATTGCGCTACTGGCCCGACTTCGGTACAGGCAGCATGAGTTCGGTTTACGCCGTCGAAAGTGACTAGCGGATGTCGGGAGTAGCGGCGGACATTACGGTGAGCGCTAAGCGAACTCGTTTTAACAACATCACACAGGGAAAAAAACGTACTCGTGCGATGTAAGCACAAGTTCAAGCTGCATTTCAAAAGCCTTTTCCAAGCTCTTCAGATGGAGCCAAGGCAATAACAAAAGCTATCATTTGTGTTTTTAGAGCACACCAATTCATTCACCCCGAATGACGAAGGCAGACGACACATTTTACTGGGCATCAGTCAATCACAGAGCACATAGACATAAACATTCGCGCCGTCGCTCAGCCGGAAAAGCGGGGACGTTGCTTCAGGCGAGTAAACCACAATCAGTGACTCATAATCATTCAGACTGTTGTAAAAAGAACTGCGTTGCAATGTTGTACTTTCCTAAAAAGAGCAGATGCAAGCTGTTTGATACCATGAAATGGGCAGCAGTGGTCTAGTGGAAGCCCGTCGGTCGACCTCGCTGTTGAGGAACTGGGGGTTTGAATCTGGGCTCGGGCACTTCTTTTTTTCTGCCCCACGTTCCAAAAACATGCGTGTTGGCTTGAGTGAAGACTCCAAATTGTCCATCAATGTCAATGTGATGAAATGTTTGTCAAAATGTGTAACACGCCTCTCGCCCCAAAGTCAGCAAGAACTGGATGGAGGGATATTATTCAAATCTTGTTGCATATATTATTTATTTGAGAAGCATTTATTAAAGGCTTTATCGCTTGCACTTTTATTATTTAGGTGCTTTCCTTTTACTGTGTGCAATGTGAACCAAATTGTCATCTCAGAAACAAGCTACACAGCGATATCATTCGTATTTCTGTCACGCTGTTGAGAGTTTCTGTGATGTTTCTGTCTGCACTGCACACTTTCACGCTTGTTTTTACAAGCTTTTATTGCTAAAAGTAAAAAGACGGGTATGGGGGGTTGCAGTGAAGATTGCATGTTCTACTTCTTAATTATTTACTTGAGTGGCTCCAAAGACCATATTCACGCACACAAAACTGTGTGGCAAACAAATAACAAGGGGAAACGCGTACAATTGGGAAAGTCAGTGAAGCGGAGCGATGACAAATGGACTCTTTAGATCTCACACCGTTCTATTTGGAATGCTTTAATTGAACATGAGCTGAGCACGGACACGGCAGACGAGATGAAAGCCTAACGGGGAGCGAATGTGACGGCTTTTTTATTTTTATTTTTTATTTTTTGTGCAAAAGACTGGGATTTATTTTTTTGAACAACATCAACGGCAGATGCGAACGTCAAACCCACGCAAGCATTTAAAGTTATTCAGGGAGCACTTGAAGAGAAACAAGATTTCCAAGTGGAGATGATTTCCAAATCTCCTCACACACGTATTCAGAGCGCTCGCTCCTGAAGCCAAGCGACAAACTGAAGCGAATGCTGTTTGTATTGTAAATGCAGTAGGGATGTAGATGCATCGTGGCCCCGCTTCCACTTTTCCTTGATGAATACTTCGAAATGGGAGAAACTCTGCCGCGAACCTTCGTGACTTTCTGCAGTTTGTCGTGTGAAATGTCCCTGCCCAGCCAGAGTTCCTCCGTGAGCCGTGCGGGATCGGGACTTTCAGATTAGCGTTTCATACTCAGCCTCATGAATCCGGTAAGGGAATCTTTATGGCAGGTTCTGGTGAGACATCATAAAAAAATGAACTGGGCAGTTACGATGTAGTTAGCAGGGGAAATAAAAGGCAGATCTTCCATCTCATGGCCATAAAGCCAGCGTCTTAAATTAGCCGTATTTACGTCGATGGCTAATGTCTAATCAATGAAATTAGAAACTGAGGAAGGTGGAGCAGTTCTTCGGGGAAATTGAGTTGCTAGCGGCTGTCTTAAAACTTCCTATATGACATCATAAATTCATTTTCAGAATACAGCAATCCCCCTCATATTCGTAGTTCGCTATCCACAAATTCACCTATGTGCCAGTTTTTCCCCCTGTGGAACCTTTCTCCAGCTATTCGCTCAACCTCACCTATTGTGCTGTCGAAATAGGAAAGTAGTACAGTATGTTGAAATGATAGATCTGGACTTTGCGACAAAATCTGTATGTTGGGGAGGCGCTAAACTTAGCCTGGGTTGTTAGTGGCGATTAGAGAACATGGACACTGGAAGCTCGATTTAACGGACTAATGGGGGGAGGGGTTGTCCATTAAAGCCGTTAATTTGAATCACAGTCACTGATGGTGTAGTGGTACACTCGCCTGACTTTGGTGCAGGCAGCGTGGGTTCAGTTCCCACTCAGTGACGGTGTGAATGTGGGTACGAATGGTTGTCCGTGTCTATATGTGCCCTGCGACTGACTGGCGACCAGTTCAGGGTGTAGTCTGCCTTTTGCCTGAAGTCAGCTGGGATAGGCTCCAGCGCCCCGCGACCCTAACCGGGATAAGCGGTGTTGGAAATGGAATGGAATTTGAATCACTTTTTCTTCCTGAGTCAGTAGAGAACAAAATGATTTTATATAAATGTAAAATACAATTATTTAAATGTTTGGAGAAAAAAAAAAAAAAAAAGTCGCCCTAAACTTACCTTTAAACATTACTGTGTGAATACTAACACATTAATACCGCCATGCAAGTGTCGTGATCGCTGGTGCTTGGGAGTGGTGATAGTGGAAAATTGTAGCGTTGGTGGCGCTGAGTTGGAGCCGCGAGGTTAGCGCGCTTCCTCTGTTGCGATCGCATGCCATAGAGAAGGGCTGGGGGGAAAAACAACTGTACACGACACCGACATCAGTATCGGATGTTCGAGAGACGAGACTCGACATGAATACGACACGCCCCTTTGGAGCTCCGTCGGTTAGCCGGATCGAGTGCTCATATCTGCGACCACGACGGCACAACCCGGAAATACGGGTACCGGTCCGTCTGGTGTTGGCGCCAGTGAACGACAGCGGCCATTTCGGGAACTAACAGACATTGTCCGTTAAAAAGGGGCATTTTGACATTCCAACTGGACACCATTTTCTGTCTGTTCAATCCAAAGTCATCGTTTTCCAGGTCTGTTAAATTGAGGTTCCGCTGTTTTTCAAAACAAATCATATTTTTAAGGCTAATGATGATATAAAGATGAATTTGAAATGATATTAAACGGTTTTAGGATCATGGTTCGTGTTGTAAATACAGTTTCAACTCCTAACATTATATTTATATGCAATTATAAACAACTGGGGGTAGGGGTGTCAATTACTGTGCATCGCTTGCGTTGTTATCGCTTCAGGCCTGAAAAGGTGAGCGAAAACATATTTAGAGCTACAAATGAACAAAGGGGGTCAATTAGTTTAACATTACAGTGAAGAAAGGAAGACTTTCCACTTCCCTATCACTTTGTCGACTACAAAAATCCGCTCGAGGATTTAGATGATTAAAGTTGCCCAAAAGGTCTGAAAGGTTGACAGATCCCATAACAAAGTGAAAATGTTGGCAACATTGGGCGGGAGAAGTAGTTGTCCAATCAGATGTGTTCGTACTCGACAGACCCAGCTCCCAAAATTGCCAGGACGAGTCTGTATTATCCGCTGAACGGTGACTGGTCCAGGGGTCGTCAAATTACAGCAGAACCAATTACCAAAATGTCCTAAAAGTCGCTATATGACATCGCAAACACTCAAGTTACCCCAAAAGATCCTGCGCTGATCATGTGACCACTGTGTCTGCCTGCTCTGGTGGAACGCTACGCTTTTGATTTTGTGTCCGTCTGGCTTCCAAACGCTCAGCTCCGTCCGGCAGCTAATTGCTGACATCGTCTTCCAGGACAGGCAGGCAGTCTTTTTCCACCTTTTTTATTTATTTGTGTTTCTTTTTTTTGCCAGCTGGATGCAGAACCTATGATGATGACTTAGACAACGGCGAGCCAGAGCGTTGCATTTACCGGGCCTGAAAAATCAAAACAATTAGCTGACAGACGCTTAAAAGCTCTGCAACATGAGTAGGGGCAACCGCTCGGGAATTCCATTTGGATGATAACGATCTGAGTGTTTGTCACTAACAGGGACACGATCCGCATTGATTCACTGTTTGGCGGAGTTTTAACAAGCTATGAGTGCGAACGACTTGAAGACTAAAAGAGGCATCCCTCGTTGTCTTCTAGAGTCAAGTCATGAATTGACACGCCAGGGGAAGTTCACTGGAAAACGAAACGCATAGCAAAAGAATGACGCCTATTCAACGTTCAAATACAATGACAGACTTCGTTTCTTTCTTTGTTTTTGAAGAATATCGCTAGCTCAAAGCTAATACACAATGAATGAAAAACACCATGGATGAACGAACGAAAATTCGCATGAAACTTATATCTCGAAAAAGAAGGAATATTGGAACACAAACGCTGGATAAACACATACAAACAGGCAATATAACAATACTCTCTGGCATATGTTCTTCAAATTCTGTGAGAAACGAATGAGAATAACAATACCCGATCGTGACTACTTTCTACTTTCTTTGTTACTGCAAGTGTGTATCTCATTGCGTGAATCACACTGCCCCTCCGAGGCCAAGACGTGCACAGCAGGGACAACGATTGTCCATAAAATGTAACCCCAGTTGCATCAAGAAGTTAAAAACTGTATTGCTGCACATGTGGAGAAAGCAAATGATGTTCCCACCATATACGAACGAAAAAATAACTCAATTGAACTTGAATTATTTTGCACTTTAAAAGTCTAATTCTATTGAGATTGTTTTTCATGGTTTTCTAATTTATGCTTGAGTTAATTTATTCAAATGTAGACTATGCTTATGTTTAAGTCAAGTAGTGGTGATGTGGCAATTTCGATATATATTTTTCTTATTGGTTTTATTGAAGTTCTTTTTCAGGATTTCCCAATATAATTTGTATTTATTTTATTCAATTGTAGTACATTCTTATTTTTAAAGATAGGTTAATAATGGGGCGGCACGGTGGCCGACTGGTTAGAGCGTCAGCCTCACAGTTCTGAGGTGCGGGGTTTAATCCCCGTCCCCGCCTGTGTGGAGTTTGCATGTTCTCCCCGTGCCTGCGTGGGTTTTCTCCGGGTACTCCGGTTTCCTCCCACATCCCAAAAACATGCATGAATTGGAGACTCTAAATTGCCCGTAGGCATGACTGTGAGTGCGAATGCTTGTTTGTTCCTATGTGCCCTGCGATTGGCTGGCAACCAGTTCAGGGTGTACCCCGCCTCCTGCCCGATGACAGCTGGGATAGGCTCCAGCACGCCCGCGACCCGAGTGAGGAGAAGCGGCTCAGAAAATGGATGGATGGGTTAATAATGGGTCAGTTTTTTCTCATACCTACTGTTGCTGATTATTGTTCTCTGTTTGAGTAATAGCACTTCATCAAGCCTTTTATAACATTCCTCACTAATAAATAAGTAAAGTTTGGAAGATTTTTGCAGATGTCAGATCGGACCGTTTTCCAGAATTCAAGGCTTCAATATTGGTACCGGATCAGAAGTGAAAAAGTTGGATCGGGACGTCCCTAGTAAATACCGAACAGTTTAACATTTGCGACTGTTGGCCCTTCCCATTTTCTGAGCTGATTGGGGAGGTAAAACCATTTTTAACGCGCCCCAATCTCAAGATATCCGAAAATCTTGCCTGACAATTGTTTTTTTTTTTTGGGAAATTCGACCCGACTATCGTTATCTGTGTATCCCGCTTGAAACACTGGAATTTTACCAAATATAAATGAGGATAAAAGGGCAAATCTCGTGTGGTACTGTCTGTGACGGTTCTCGGTCATTCAGGTCAGGAGAATCGGCAACAGTGGAATCGAGCCAAATAGACTGTGTTTGGTTGTTGGAGATGACATTTCAACTTTATTCCAAAAGGCTTCTTGGGTTCTAAATGTTGTCTAGTGATATACAGTACTATTCACGAAACAAAAAAACAACAACATATGAAGCAAAAGAAGACAAAGACGATTCTTCCTTTGCCAAATGCTTTAAATCTACTTAATAGACTGTGAATTGCTGGGAAGGGAAATCAATACAATCTTTTCTAAAGAAACCAACACTATCTCCTTCCTCTTCAAGGATCTAAGTCAGTAAGACTAGTTCTCTTTTCCGTGTAAATCATTATCTGGTGTTTTATAGGGTGCAGCGCTTTGAGCTTGTGAACTCATCATACAGAGTTCAATTAAGCACTCGCTTTTGAACGGTGTCGCTGCAGCATTGGAAAGATGTTTTTAGTTTCACACTCAAGCCCTGAGACGCCGCGTAAACTCCGCGATTGGTGTACCGCAGCTCACTTTGGCTTCTGACGATATCATGCCATTAAAAATACAAATAAACCCGCTCGGATATTCTTTACATCTCCTCTGCCAACTAAGTAGAGATCTGCAAAAGCCGAACATTTCTTTCTGTGATCTTGAGTAACCTCATTTGGGATGGAGAGTCAAATAGTGAATGATCCTGCATTGATCTCACGCCAGAAGACATTTAGGTTTTGCTTGTTCAGACCACGAGAAGAACTGATTGCCCTTACTTTGTTAACAAAATGGACCTTTTTCATCCATCTATTTTCAATAGCACTTGTCCTCATTACTCTGCAAAGGTTGAATCAAGGCAACGTGAGTGTTCTGGTTTGTTAAAGACGTTACACCTGTCATCCAAAAGCCTTCTTCAGTTCAAATTGTTTTAGGTGTGGCATCTCCCTATTTTTGCGTCAGTGCTTGTGTCCCCTGGGGTGGTCAACATAGAACTAAACATGACCTGAATAAATGAGAATCTACACAGACATGTTGTTCTCATGAGGGTCATGGGTGAACTGGAGCCTATTCTCAGCTGACTTATCTAAGGAAGAAAAAAAATAATACAAAAAAGACATTTTAAAGTCTTTCATGAACTGAACCTGCATGGTTTGATGAATGTGGCAAGACCCGGAAAAAAACCCAAACAAGCACAGGGAAAATATGCAAACTCCACACAGAAGGCCTGAGCTGAGATTTGACGCCGGAACCTCAGAGCTGTGAGTCAGGAGTGCAAAACACTACTTGCAATTTTTCCACAATTTTAAGCAGCCTCCGGGTGTCTTAATATCAAGTCTGTGACGCGCTGTTTAGTGGGCAGGAAAAAACCCAACAATTTGTATACAAGTCATTTAAAAAGTCCATTTTTCATAATATGTCCCAAGTAGAGGTGCGTAGGAACGCGCTACATTTACTCTTTTGGATCAATTGTACTTGTCAGAATATTTGAATGAAGCACTTTTTACTTTTACTCGAGTGTTTATGTTAATAAGAAACTGTGCTTTTACTGCGCTATAATACACGACAAGCCGTTCTCTACTTTCCATGCATCCATCCATTTTCTACCGCTTATCCGGGTCGGGTCGCGGGGGCAGTAGCTTTAGCAGGGACGCCCAGACTTCCCTCTCCCCAGCCACTTCATCCAGCTCTTCCGGGGGGGATCCCCAGGCGTTCCCAGGCCAGCCGAAAGACGTAGTCTCTCCGGCGTGTCCTGGGTCGTCCCCGGGGTCTCCTCCCGGTGGGACGTGCCCGGAACACCTCACCGGGGAGGCGTCCGGGAGGCATCCGAATCGGATGCCCCAGCCACCTCATCTGGCTCCTCTCGATGCGGAGGAGCAGCGACGCCACTCTGAGATCCTCCCGGATGACCGAGCTTCTCAGCCTATCTCTAAGGGAGAGCCCGGACACCCTGCGGAGGAAACTCATTTTCCGGGATCTCGTTCTTTCGGTCACGACCCACAGCTTGTGATCATAGGTGAGGGTAGGAACGTAGAACGAGCGCTAAATTGTGAGCTTCGCCTTTCGGCTTAGCACCTTTTATACCACAACGGACCGATACAAAGTCCGCATCACTGCAGACGCTGCACCGATCCGCCTGTCGATCTCCCGTTGCATTCTTCCCTCACTCGTGAACAAGACCCCAAGATACTTGAACTCCTCCACTTGGGGCAGGATCTCATCGCACGCCACCCTTTTCCGATTGAGGACCACGGTCTCAGATTTGGAGGTGCTGATTCTCATCCCAGCCGCTTCACACTCGCTTCTCTACTTTCATTTATCAATAATTGCGTGCGTACTTTTAAACTTTCGTTTCCGACTTCCGCATCGGGCGCCGTTGCTCCACTCCACCGTGATTACCACAGTGATGTTTGACCCAAGTTCATAAATCAAACGACACAAGAATGTCCGCATACAAAGACTTCTATCGGGCTTCACGGGTCAACCAAAGTGAGTCGTGACATCCGTACGCGACTCGTGTTTAAATTATAGACTACGAAAAACAACAGCTTTAACATGCAGTGTAGTTTTGACACTGCCCTTAACTTGGACATTTCAGCCCACTTCTAACTTGAGAAAACACCTTGTGGTAAGTTGCATGTTTTTGCTGTTGTTTTGACTGTGCATATGGCAACATTAGCACTATTTTAAGGTGACGTCTCTCTCTCTCTCTCTCTCTCTCTCTCTCTCTCTCTCTCTTGCATTCTCTCTCTCTCTCACTCACTCACACACACACACACACACACACAAACATAAACACACTTTATCAATAAGTATGGTCAGCAAACAGCTTCTTCATTCCATCATTTTAGTGGATACAGTAAATAATGTCTCTGTAAGGCCCTTTGCATGTGTTGTATTTTTTTTTCCCACTTAAAAATTTAAATGGTGGCAGGTGTGTGCAGACTCCCATTGAACATGAGTTTGAATGTCATCTGTTACTTCTGAACACCGCCACATGCCATTTATAAGAGGGAGTGCATCCTTGTGCAACCAGATTTATTTTGATTTATCTTATTTGAGCTTGAACCAGACCAGTTAAAACAGAACATCTCTTTTACAATGGTGACCTGGCCAAGAAGGCAGTTACCGTAATTTCTCGTGTATAATGGGCATTCCCCCCCCCCCCCCCCAAAAAACAAATTGTCAAAAATTAATAGTGCGCATTATACAATGGTATAGGGGCAAATGGAAAAAACCTTCACATTTTATAAATGTATGTCGCCATCTACTGGTTATGAAAAAGCTGTACACTTTCATTCCAAAATGCCACCGCCACCTACTGGTTATAAAAAAGGTGTATCCTACACTTTCATTCCAATATGACAGTGGAATGTATGACTGGATATATGTATAGTTGTGCTCATAAGTTTACATACCTTGGCAAAATTTGTGAAATATTGTTTTTTTAAATATGACTGACTGAACAACAGCCATCATTAATTTCTTTATGGTTATGATTTGTTTAATGATAATGCTTTTCTGAAATGCTTGACCATTTAATTTGAATCCAATTAAAATAAAATTAAATGTGTTTCGCCTGGTCCTTCATGTTTTCTTTAAAGCATTGTACCCATCTTACAAATTCTGCCTGGGTAATCAAACATACGAGCACAACTGTGTGTTTTCTAATTTACTAAATAAAAGCAGGGCTGTTAATTTCAAAATAAGAGCAAGTAAATTAAAAAAAGAATTACATGTTTAAATAAAGTGCTTAACTTCAGAATACATTTTCAGAAAAAACAAAACAAAATACAGATACTACTTTGTGTTTTGATCATATGGGTAGAAGCAAAATCATGCATTCTAAAAATGCATTATACATAGGTAGAAGGGTTTTCCAGAATTTTGAGGTCAACTTTGGGGGTGCGTATTATACACGAGAAATTACGGCAAACGTCAAGTCCAAGTCAATCACATTCAAGTTTATTTCAGTTGTTTATTTTTACCTCCCCTCTCAAAAAGATTGAGTTGTACAAATGTTATTGTTTTTTGACGTTCATGTTCTGATTTAAAAAATAAATCTAAAGTTAGTCACTAGTAACTCAGTACTTGGGTAGTTTTTTCACTGAGTACTTTCTTACTCTGCAACAGCACTCTTACTTGAGTACAAAGTTTGGCTACTCTCCCCACCTCTGGTCCCAAGTGCTGACAACCTTGAATAAAAAAACAACAACAATGCTTTAAGCTCACCCTTCACAATTATTTTCACTGTTGCAGGTCTAAACCAGCCAGTAGTTACAGATATTACGCATATTTTTGTCACAATTGCAAACAGTTTTTAGATGTCTTAATAGCAGTTCTGCTTGATAACATGAGAGCGCTTCTGTGTAGTCACTTGGAAATCGGTGGATCTTCCACCACCATAGCTTCACAGTCGTGGGGGAGATGATGCCAAACAAGTCTGCTTCAACATTTTGAAACAAACGTTCATGTGCAACATGCAGTGACTGCTGTGAAAAGATAGATTTGACAGACTGTATTTGGTGCTAAAATGTCAAACGGTTGGAAATGAAAAAGATAAAAAAAATCAAACAGAGACGATCCGTGTCCTTCTATTGGTAACTGCGGACCACAAATGTCCTGCCCAGTAAGGGTGGGAAAAAATGCCTCAATTTGACCGACCTGAGCCAATTTCAGAGTTTGGCTCCAATGTCATCCGAAATCAATAGAGCGTGTTTCTCAATAATCCTCAAAAGCTCGGTGATGATGGGTTTTTATAAAATTGCAACTTGCAAAGAGGTGACAAGTACCGTTTTGAACTTTGGCCCTCAGATATACAGGACCCAATTCAAAATCAATAATCTGCTTACTTCAACATGGGACAATAATTAATAATAGTCAATAACAATAGGCCTGAATTACTCTAGCAAGACTTCACCTTGGTCACTTGTTTTATGATCGATATTTCAGCCCTCCAACGAATATCATAAATACCAGGTCAAAAACTGAATACAGCAGAATACTTCCTGAGTCATAACAGATGATGTTATAAATGGATGGGTGCCGCCATTTCAATTCTGGGCTGGACTGTGCCGTTCAAAGTTTTTCAAAAAGATAATAAATGACTCGATATGCACCAAGTTTGAATTAGTTTGACCAACGTATCACCCCTCTACTAAGTTTTGTGGTAACGAAGAAACTAAGCGAATGATGATGTAATCGCTCACCTCGCACTTTGACGTTTTCATGTGTGTATTCAAATCATTGGCAAAAACATTACGGCACTGTTACGAACTAAGATTATACTGATAAATAATCAAACTGGGCTCTTGGAGTCTTATCGCACAAAAATCAACGCATCAATAATTCACTCTTGTACCTGTTCATACACTTTGAACTGGCAATTTTTGTATCTTGTAAAAAAAAAAAAAAAAAAAAATGAACTCACATCACCGTCCATGTTCTTTCTTCCGGAAATAATCAATTGTGGATTGCTTACATCTTCATTTGGATGAATCTAAGAAACGATGAGCCACAGAAACAGAAGATAATTATCACGTAATCTTCAAGGTCTTCTTTTCACGAGCACTATATCGGTCTGGTGTCAAACTCTCATTATCGACGTTCCATATGGTGTTACCTTTCTTCGAATCACAGCGTTAGCATGCCTCAAAACATTCAAAGGAACAATGCAAGGTGTTGTCTTCACTGCCGGTATATGAACAAAATTGAAGAACGTATGGTGTTACTTCGCAGTTAGAAAAGCTTCTGCTCCTTTTGGCAGTCTACAAAGATTTGGAGCCTCTATTTGGGGTTTTGCTCTCGCCTTATCCTCTAGATTGATTTTTACAACATGCTGTATTGTGAGAAAGTGTACATCACAACGCAAGTGCGCCATCGGAGTGTTTAGCATGCGCAAGCGTTCGTCAAACGTTCAAAGATTTGGCGTGATGTCTGTGTTTTGTCTCGAGGGACCTTGACTGTCTAGACGCCAAAGTGAGAATTTAAAGACGTTTTTTCAAGAAGGAGATGTGAGAAAGTTGCAAGACACTTTGCTATTCTCACTCCATCCCCACTATATGCACATTGTTGGGTGTAAATAAATACGTGAATCAGATGTGATATTTTCAGCACATAAAAATCGAGTTGGGCATCATGCCACGCAGCCTTAGATTTCGATCACCGTTGCGGCTATGAGAAGTAAAGTATCATTATGTGGCTAAACAACATCTCTCTCCGTTAGCTGCCGAACAAAACACGCCCTGTCCAGCACACATTAACGGATTCCCCGTTGCTGTGTTTGCATTAAAGGGGGCGTGTGCATCTCCCAGTCGGTAAAGATTCCCAGGGAACCCACGCAGGGCGAATTCGACAAGATCATCAGACGCCTACGTGAGAATCCCAACGCCAGAGTCGTCATCATTTTCGCCAACGAAGATGACATCAAGTAGGTGGCAAAATACATGGTCCGTTGTGCGATGAATTGCAGAATAAGCCAAAGTTGGCCGAGCCCTTATCCCCTGTTGAGGTCTACTTCATGTTCTCCCCTTTTGCAGGCGGTTGCTCCACGCTGCTAAAAAGGCTAACCAGACGGGTCATTTCATTTGGGTGGGCTCCGACAGCTGGGGCTCCAAGATTTCTCCTGTCCTGCACCAGGAGGAGATGGCGGAAGGGGCGGTCACCATCCTGCCCAAGCGCCAGTCCATCAAGGGTAAAGACAGTCCTAGGAATCGTACAGTGGATGCCGTATTCCCGCAAATAGTAGCCAGGGGGGCTTTATTTACTGCAGAGAAGCCTTTAATAGGAGTCTTAATGTAGCATCGAGAACCGAGGCAGAGGGCGTCGAACAAATAAGTCGTGTTGCTCCCGCAAATATGATCACAGACACACTCGATATTACGGAGCGACCACATGTCAGCGTCTACTGGAACGCTAAATAAAAGGGCTTTTGTGAAGAAATGCAGAAAATCGACGAGAAAAGAGGCAGACTGCATTGAAAAAAAATAAGTGTAGGTCTGCGAATATAAACTTGGTTGCACACCACATTGTGGAGCAACCACACTGGAACGCTTGAGTTGAAAACACAGTAAATATAAAGGACAAGTATGAAGAAATCCAGAGAAATGGCAAGAAGAGAGGCAGACCTCATTGAACAAATAAGCCGCAGAGTTACCCGGAGGATAAACGCAGTTGTGGAGCCGCCAAACGTCTAGTGGAAGATGTCATCATGGAAGTAAGATCCTTCTTAGCACTGCAAGCTAAGACTCTACACTTGAATTGACTTGTGATACTGTTTATCTGCTGCAGTTTGGGTGAGCAACAGAGTTCAAACATCCTCCGCGTTGAACCCTCCTATCGCCTGTTTTTTTTTCCTGATGGGGAACTGGAGGCATCCATTTTAGAGAGGCATTTATTTGTCTTAAGTGCGACTAATTGGGGCATGGCGTCTAACAGCCGGACGACTATTCGGGGAAATACGGTCATTTGCAAAATGACGGAAGGGATCCGAACCTTGCCGTCTTTCAATAGAGCAGCATTTAAGTGTCCACATATTCCCGAGTTGCTCTTTACGTAACGACCGACGCCGGTGAATGTGTCCAGGCTTCGATCGCTACTTCATCAGCCGTACGCTGGAGAACAACAGACGGAACATCTGGTTCGCCGAGTTCTGGGAGAACAACTTCAGTTGCAAGCTGAGCCGACACGCCCTGAAGAAAGGCTCCGGGCTCAAGAAGTGCACAAGTAAGTAGTAGTTAGATCTAGATGGGATACGCATCACCAGCATGTTGGTTACGCCTCAAACTGTAAATTCAGTCTTCACAGACAAAACCAAATGTGAAACTTTGTCAAATATTTAAGGTGGATTTATATAATTAGGCTGGGTAGGCTTCACATTGCATGGTTCCACGGACAATTTGGATTGCTCTTACTGCGTCGAGGCAGCGTACGGAATGGATCCATTCGGGACGGAATCGGGCCTGTTCCGCATGTGGATAAAAATCCCGTACATATTGTATCGACCAGATATACCCCGTCAATCATCGGAATGACACATGAATCTGCCCAAACTAGTCCAACCAAAATCTTAGTAACTATTGTGTTTTCTCATTGGTATTTTAGTAGGAAACCATACAAAAAAGTGTATTTTATGCGGCACTGAAATGGTTGTATTTTGGCATGAAATTGCTACAATTTCTCACAGTTATTTTGTACAACGTGTTCTCCCGCATATTCACCTATTCACTGATTTTTTTTTTGGGGGGGGGGGGGAACCTACCCTATCCACTGAAAAACTCACCTCTTGCTATTTATTTGTGTGTGGGGGGGGGGGATAATGGCTGACATTGACTAGTGGAATAATGTGGAGGTTATCCTCATTTAAATCAGTGGGGTAAAGTCAACACTACATAAGCTTTTATGTTTGTATTAGTTTACATCCATGTTGTTACTGCTCACTGTTGAAACTTTTGTAATTACTTACATGCAATTTAGCAGTTTTGCATGTGTTCACAACAGTAATAAGATATGTGTACCATCCAATGTAATAACCCTAACCCTCCCAAAAACAAATGAAATCCAGTTACAGGCAATGTATCGGAATTTTGGCACTTGGACGGGCAGGGGAAATCCACTTTTTTTTTTTTTTTAGAATTGCATAGCCTGATTTAAAGTCCAAAATCATTCACACGACGCAAAGTCAGAGTCTGCCGTTCAAGCTAAATGCCACTTCTGGAGGGAGCATGCGTGTACACACGCACGGCTGGGATTCGAGGCAGCGATCCTCATGCCGGGATGCGCCACTGAGCCACCGCGCCGCCCCGAGGCCATGCCGATGCACGCTCACTCGCTGCTTTCCATGCAGATCTATTTAATAGCAACAACGTGATGTCGGGTATACGCTGAGCTGAGTTTAACATGCTGTGCAAAAGCAACATGTTCATTTTTTTATGCATACTCTTAGTATAATACCAAATGTACACTTCATGTTGCTGTCAGAAACTTTATTTCAAGTTAAGCACAACATATACAGATAACTGGGTCAAAGTTGAGCATTTCCCCTCTCTTGCAATCAAATTCATTGGTAGCCGACTACAACAGATATTGTTACACATCTGGAGTGCTGAGTTAATCAGCTCGAGTGCACCACGAGCGATGAAGCAGTCAGCACACGCGACATTTTTCTTTCCTCGTTATGTGTGGGGTCTCTCACGTCTTAAAATTTGGTATTTGGGTTAGGAGTTGAACCGACTGGTCGATTCTACACTCCGCAATGACATTTGTAGCTTGCAGTCGATGAATCGTCAATCACATGTTTTTGGCATCCACAACACGGACGCCTCGCTGAAATCAAAAATCGGTCGGCGCAGCAAACTATCAGCGTTGCCTCAAGCATGTGGAAATATTTCACTAAAAATGAGATTGGCAGCACAGTCACTTGCAAAATGTGCAAGTGTATCCTCAAAATGTATCAAAAACACAAAACGGCGATCTGAAAAGGCACGAACAACGAACAGAATAAATGCTATTGCTAAGTATTCCCTCCTGTAATTTCTAAAAACTGGACATGATTAATATATACTGGAGTAAGTAGCTACCCTGAGTTAAGTTGCATTAGCGAGCTCAGGTTTGGAGGCGCGAGCAGCAAGGTGACAAATGGAAAAGAAATATCAATGACATCGATTAATAGGGCGGCACGGTGGGCGACTGGTCAGAGCGTCGGCCTCACAGTTCTGAGGACCCGGGTTCGATCCCCGGCCCCGCCTGTGTGGAGTTTGCATGTTCTCCCCGTGCCTGCGTGGCTTTTCTCCGGGCACTCCGGATTCCTCCCACGTCCCAAAAACATGCATTCATTGGAGACTCTCAATTGCCCGTAGGCGTGACTGTGAGTGCCAATGGTTGTTTGTTTCTCTGTGCCCTGCGATTGGCTGGCAACCAGTTGAGGGCGTACCCCGCCACCTGCCCGATGACAGCTGGGATAGGCTCCGGCACGCCCGCGACCCGCGTGAGGAAAATGGATGGACGGATGGATCAATTAATAGAAGTGGACTCGACTATCATCACCTTAGCGTCGCTTTCAAAAAATGTGAAGTCGTTCAACCTCAAATGTGCGTACGTCACACTCAAGTCTCTGTATTGCTACATATTTTACACTGAGAAAAACATCTAACTTCTAATCGTGGATTTATAGAAGGAAGTTGGTGGGGGGGGGTGTCAAACAAATCATCTCGGCTGTGTTAGTGTAAAGTCACTGATGGACTCCACGTGAAAAGCGTAAAATCAAACACTGAGGGTCTCCAGAGAGGGAACGCGACGGGGGTGCGGCTACCTCGCAGTGACCTATGCTGACCGGCCACGGGGAATCGGGGTGGGCTCCTCCGGTGATGCTGGCGATGCTCCATCAGCGACATCGTTCCGTTTCAACGACAGTATAGCCGACATGTCAAAGAAGTCGTGCTGAACCATGTGATTCGACCCAGACAATCTGTTAGAAAGGTAATAGTCATAGAGATTCAAACAGACTATATTCCACTGTTACTGTATATCATTATTGGAACTATCATGGTTTCTGCATTTATGAAGTCAAATGATCCTGAAAGTTCAAAATGAAAGTAGTTGCTTGAGTGTCCTATAAAGATTGGGAACGTTCCATCCATTTTTTGAACAGCGCTTTTCCTCGTTTGGGTCGCAGCTGACTGGGCGAGTGGTGGGGTCAATTCTGGATTGCTTGTCAGCCAATGGCAGGGTACAGACAGACACACAAAAAAAAACACACGCCCATTCACACCTACGGACCATTTAGAGCACAGGTGTCAAACTCAAGGCTCAGGGGCCAGCTGTGGCCCAATGGTTCAGATCATGGTTAATGGTTGAAGTCATCACCTGCCACCGTGGGAGACCCAGATTCAAGACCCCGACCAGACCACCCACCGACATGTCCTGGACTCACAGCTGTGGTGCCCTTGAGCAAGACAACTGCTCCCCGGGTGCTTAAGCTGTGTTCCACCAACAAGACTGCGCGTTCACATTTTGTGTGCATACATGCATGTTCATGACAATAAAGGCAATTCTTCTTCACATACGGCCCGTGAAAGCAAATCATGTGCATCGACGTCCGTGTTTCTTGCTAAAATCTGGACCAAATTCAATTCGAATTGTCATATGTCCTAAATAATGTTAAAATGAAAATAATGCAAGCATTTTTTTGTTACCGGTCCTCCTTTTCTGATGGTAACTGAACAACCTATTATCTTTGTGGAGTGAAAGGAGCTCGAGAATGAAGCTCCCCTGTCACTCGCCTCAGCCATTACAGCTATTTTAGCCTCAAACTCCATCCTAACCTTTGCTTCGCGGGGACGGCCAATCTCACAACAATTGTCGGAGGTTAAAGAGTGACAACGCTCCGTGGAGTGGAGAATCTTTGACATCTCTCTCCGCGGGGAAAAAAAACAAGAATAATCAGCATCCTGCTCAGCTCGTGAACAAAGGATAAGGAGTGCTTGAGCGACCGTCTAGACGTCCCCAAAAAGGAGACTTGTCTTTTATCTGCGTATGAAGGAGATGTCAAATTGATGTTGAAAGGGGAGGTAAGGCGCAGCATTCATGCTGCTTCTTTAAGATGTGAGAGAGTAAGCAGCAGGTAGCGCAAACGTTGCTCTGCTAAAAAAAAAAGAAAGCTAACAGCACTGGGAGGGGGCGGCCGCACTGGAGGACCAAAGCTACCCGAACATTACGGAATTATTTAATGGACTGACTTTGCATGACGAAATTAAATCGAGCCAAGAAAATGCACCAGCTGCGAGCTCGGCAGATGCTTGCGTAGGAAGGGGAGGTGCTGGGGGACCCGGCAGATTTAAAAAAAAAATCACAATCATTATTGAAAAAGCTTCTTTTTTTACTGACTTATCACTTAATCACACAGGACAATTTGTTTTGATCTTGATCTATCGCTTTAGCTACAGTTCTTGGTCAAGGAAATATATGACATTATAAATGAATATACAGTACTGTCATTGCTATAAGACAGTCATTCCTAAAAAAGTGCACTGTGAGAAATTATCCAATTTCACAGGTCCTAAAATGATTAGCATTTATGCCAGGTAAAACAATTGAATGCTCTTTCACCAGATGGCAAAAGGTATAATTAACCTCCGTATCCACCTGTTAGCATTTATAAAGATAAAGAACTCGCCATGGGCCCAGCAGGTTTAACATTTCGGCTGTTTTTTAGCATGATCAGGGAGGAATAGTCACTCTTAATACATCCCACACTGCAGGACGATCGCTAAACATTCGCTAATCTGACGTCAGCTGACTTTGATCGGAAAGCAGGGGATGCTAAAAAAATCGTCCCGACGGTCACTACGTGTGTATCCTGCTTAATTGGCTATTGCTCCGTTTCACATTTCCTAATCTGACATTTGCTGACTTTGTTCAGATCAGAATGCTCAAATCGAACCCAATCATCGGAATGTGTGTACCCCGCTTAACCCCTTAACCTGGTGAGCAAGCCGGCCTGCGAGGAACTCTTCTGTCTCCACTAACATCAGTTCTTTCTCTCATCCAATTGAATGCCTTTACGTTACAACTGAGCCGCTTTGGAAAGAATCTGGGAGTAGTGCCTTCAAATCAAAAATAGGAAACACTGCCTTTGAAGAAGACTTTGAAATCGGCGTCACTGGCCTTCAAAGGCAACCCCGAAAGAAATGATACCTTCATGAAAGCTCCAGAGTGAACAGAAGACGGCGACAACGTCAAGGAGCAAAGTTTCTTGAAACGTCGATACAAAGAGAAGCGCGGGTGGTCCGCCGAGGGGCCCGCCGGAGCCCCCGGTCCGTTGCTCTACCGCCCGCGGCCGTTCGCAGATTCCCCGAGGCCTCTTCTTCAAGTCGGCCAAACCATGTCCAATCGAATCCCCTGTGTCCCTTTAATTACTGCAGCCGTACCCTCCTGACGATCGTTTGAAAAGCTCACGGGATAATCGTTAGAATGGCCAAGAGATGAGACGTGGCCGAGATGGGCCGACTGGCGCTGATTTGGGGGCTCTCGCACCTTTCAGATTGAAGTGGGGATGAGAAATGGTGACGCTGGCTGAATGTTAACAACCCGATGTTAGAAAATGCTTGAATATGGACAGCCATAACCTCAACAACAGACTTATTGATCATATTTAATGACTCATTTGGACTATAATTGTTAGTGAACATTAACAATCAACATATCAAAGGTCACCGCAGCTAAAAGAAATATTGCGTTATTTTATTCATGTATGCAAGTCAAGGATCAGACACGCACAAAGACACAACAATATAACCACTTAACCTTAGTACCCTTGCGTATGAATTTGAAAGACTGTTATTAACACAGATCAGCCCTGATTGAAAACATCACTAGAGCAATGTTTCATTGTTTATTGGCAAACACTTCACATTTACTCCTGTGTGATTATGACTAAACAAACAAGAGTGATGTATTATTAATAGAGAAATAAAGGAAAAGAACAGGGGGGAATCACAGCTACGCTTGCATTACAAAAAAGATTCAAATTGAGCCATTCTCATGAGAATTCCCAAGTCAAGGGTCCTCAATTGAAGGGGTCCAGTTCCGAATCAAATGTCTTCAAGCCAAAACCCCATACGTGAAATTGTATTGGGGCTTATGGGGAAAGACGTTGGACCAAACCGGCAAGCAGGTTGGTTCATGACATGATGCAACGAACAAACTGCTGTGATGCTTGCACAAACATAACGCTGGAGGAGAAGAACACGTTTTCGAATTAGCTAAGATGAGCTGCTTGTTCTTGGCTATCTACAGACATACACCATTCACACTTTTACAGTTACAAAGCTAACGTTCACAAAGAGACACATTACGGACCTTCGTAGTAGTCGCATACACTTTGCGCCCTTTCGGTATGTAACCTTTGTCCATTTTCATGGCAGGAGTTTACGGTTATCTTCGGTAGCTCTTGAAGACATCTTGTGTAAAACAAAGATGTTGAATATTTCTACATGGGCTTTGTCCCATTCACCTGTTGTAGGACTGCCAGTGACCTGAACCGGAGGGCAATGCAGACCAGACCCGACACTTCAGAACTGTCAGGCAGACGGGCCAACCACTCGGCCAATGTGCTTCCTAGGTCCAAAAAAAAAAAAAAAAAACCAAGAAACCTCTCCTCCGGCATTCTGGTCTCCATGGCAACACCTGATGAGTCGCCTGATCGAGAGCAACACTGATGACACCGGTGCCTTTTTTGGAGGAGAAAATCATTTCAAATCAAAGCATTCAGAGTCCTGACACAGAAAGGAAAGCGCTGTGCGCAGCACTTTTTTTCCACAGCGCTCGCTCCTGGCAAATAATTGAAAAGAGAGCAAGCGGTCTACTGCCGTATTAGTCGCTGCAGCTCGGCGATTAGTTCGTCGCTGTTAATTATTCGATGCGTAATTCACGCGTCTTTTGTAAAACGGCTTGCGGCGGGGGCAAATACGTCGGGATTGGCATGTTGCGCCTGCTTCTTGGAGGCCACGGTATGCACCTGTGAGCAATTAATCAGGCCCAAAGAATAGTAATATCCCCAAAAAAAGCTTTGCAACAGCCAGGGTCAGGATTAATGAACTCCAAGTTATTACATTGAATGGATTATCTGAGCAAATGTATGCGTGCCTAATTTCTCTCGCTTGAGCTCCATAAGTGAATTTCAACCCCAGCTATGGCTTATGCGATCCATTAGCGCTATACAATTTGAAGTTAATGAAAAGTGACAAGTATGCGCTGTCGGTAAAACATAATGGCGAATAACCGTAGACTTTACCAATTCATTCGCAAGGAAATCCATGTAATCCTTCTGCAGAGGCAAGAGGGAGATTTCCCCCCCTTTTCCTGATAAGGTTTCCCGCAGGACAGGAAAACAAATAAAAATACCTCTGACCTTGCGCTCCGCATATTGGAATTGATTCCCTCGTCAGCAGCGCTCCACATATTTAGCTTCCAGCTAATTGCCACAGGCAAGGGCCTTTCTGTGTGGCAATAATAAGGGAACCCGCAGAGGACCGATACAGGTACCCCATCATTGTGAGCTGGTTGATGTGGAATTGCACTGTCCAAACCGCTCTGCTCCACAAAGTGACATAGCAACAAATGAAGTAGTAGCGTTTAGGCTAAAGATATTGCCTCAGGTAGAAACACACACACGTTTACCTCTACCAAGAAAATTAGCTTTGTCTCTGTATTTTTGTGTTGTTTTTGTGTTTTTAAAATAGTACATTTAGGACAAAACTATTCAAGCTATTTCTAAGAAACCTATAAATATACACTGTCCGGTGCTTAGGAACTGTATACGACCAGCACCCAATTAAGGTTTATGTCACAGCTGTCCTATATTAGCACCATTAGTAATTACCATAATCATCATTTTATGTTTCTGGAATGCTTATGTCGAATTCTTTCGTCAAAATTATTTTTTGAATGCTAACATAGAGTAACAAAAAGTGTTCAAAAAGAGGCTTCAAGCTATTTATTGCCACTGTCAATTGACGTTCACTGTCAAACTAAATAAAAAACTGTGAATAATTCACCAGTCAGCTTTCCTATGATACTGCACGTTGAAGGAATGAGACACAATTGTAGTTTTTTTCTTGAACTTTGTTTCAAATAGGATACAAATTTCCTGGTTGTAAGACAACTCGGAAGTGTTTTGAGTTGTGAATGGGATTATTTTCAACAAATTCAAAATATTCACGCGAGGGGACTTCAATGGTTCTTGCCGCTGTTGTGCCCGTTGTTCTCGTCCCTCCGCGGCTGCTCAACCTCTCCACCGTCTCTCCATCTCAATCCAACCGGCCGAGGCAGACGATCCCCCCAAAGAGCCCGGGTTGGTTCTTCTATTCATGGTTTCTTCCTGACAGGGACTTTTTCCTTGCTTCCTTCGCCAACTGTTTGATCATGTGGAATTTGATTTGAATGTATGAGGAGTTATGTTCTTGACTTTTGCCTTGAGATAACTTCTGTTTTGAAATGGCGCTATATTCATACTGTAAAATTCTACTCAAAGCCACTCCATTTCCAGACTATTTCTGAACGTACGAGTTATTAGCTATATCAAATTGTGGAGGTTTGCCTTTTAATTTCCCTAATGACGCTCATTTCATGTCACGCCACGCCACGCCACGCCACGCCACGCCTGTCTTACAGATCAGGAGCGTATCGGGAAAGACTCCAACTACGAACAAGAAGGCAAGGTGCAGTTTGTGATTGACGCCGTCTACTCCATGGCCCACGCGCTGCACAACATGCATCAGGAGCTATGCCCGGGCAAGGTGGGCCTCTGCGCCAAGATGGACCCCATCAACGGCACGCACCTGCTCAAGCACATACGCCGCCTTAACTTTAAAGGTGAGTTGGCATGCCACTTGTAGAGCCGTGTATACCACATTTCCTCAAATAAATGCGGTACCTCTAATACAGCTCATTTTGTACTGGGCCACACAGTCGGACTGATCAAAAATATTTGATTGAGCATTATTAATTTCAAAATCAGTTGCATCCGCATGTGCCTCTGTGAAATCACTCATCTCTGTCTTGTGATAGGGTTCAAAATTAGGGCGACAGGCAAGCAAAAATGTATTGGAAAAGAAAAACAAACTTTTGGAAAGCTTCTTAGAAAAGGGGACAGAAAAAATAATGAGACAGAAAAACAGCCTACAACTTCCAAGAAAGAAAAAGTTGTATTTAAGAGACAATATCAGCAGTTCTCCTTAAGGTACAGGCTTATTGCTAGTTGACCCGCATCGCACAAAACCTGCTGTGCGTAATATGCTGTGACAGGCTTGCAAATGCATCAGAACTGCTTGAACATGAAGCAAAAGAGCCCGGCGTTAGGTGCCGGGGGGGGGGAAATCATTCACACTCATATTCACACCTGCGGAAAATTGAAAGTCTTCACTGAACCTAACTGAGCATGTTTGTGGCATATGAAAGCAAGCTGGAGTACCCAGAGAAACCCCACCCAAGAAGGCCGGAGCCGGGATTCCAAACCCGAACCGAAAAAACTGTGAGGTAAATGTGTTTAACCGCAAGGCCACCATGCTGTCTGTGGCCCCCCCAAAAATGGTTGTCATTTTAAAAGCAGCACCGCGCGAGGCACAAAAACAGTCCCTCAAGTATATTATAGTGTGGAATCTTAAGTACACTAACCAAACACCTTTTTTTGCAGACGTCCAGTACACAAGAGTGGTCACTCTGCAATGTTGTGTACTGCGCACTGATCTGATTTGTTCCGCCTTTCGTTCTTGCCTGTTTCACTGCATTGTATTTGCTCTTAAATTCAGTGATACAAAAACTATACGTAACAATGTTTCGTCTTCATTTCAAAACAAAGGCCTCACCCCTAAGAGATCCTCTTTACATTTGTATGATTTATTTTGGCCAAGGTGCTTAAGAAACCATGACTACATGCAGGCAAGACCTCCACTCCCACTAATAGAGTCAGACTTTGGAGCTCGCTGCTAAGCCACAATGGTTTTAAACTTATTTATGACATCACCCTCGATTGTTAGGTCATTTCTGCATTTCCTCCATGTTCACGTCCATGACTCGCATATAAATTGTTCACTTATTCACACACAAAAAACCCTGATCCACAGTTTCATTCTATAAAAAAAAAAGGGGGGGGAGCACATTAAGACAATTATAATTCTTTCACGCAGACTCCAGGGTGTGTGTGAATGTGTGCGTTGCGCAGTGTTTTTATAGATAAATTATTCATTTGAAGTCCTGCTCTGTGTGAGCTATCTTTTTCCTTTCAATTCTAATTAATATCTACTTGTCGCTTTGGCAGAATGTCAATTGAATGTTTCATCCATAAGTGAGGATTTTAAAAACTATTTAAGAAGAAGCGCCTCTCACTGGGAAGGTTTTCATTCCAAAAGACTGTGAATACGCGGCACGGTAGACAACTGGTTGGAGCGTCTGCCTCACAGTTCTGAAGACCGGGGATGTTTGGATGTTCTCCCCGTGCCTGCGTGGGTTTTCCCCAGGCACTCCGGTTTCCTTCCACATCCCAAAAACATGAGTGGTAGGTTAATTGAAGACTCTAAAAATGCCCGTAGGTGTGAATGTGAGTGCGAATGGTTGTTTGTTTGTATGTGCCCTGCGATTGGCTGGCGACCGGTTCAGGGCGTACCCCGCCTCCTGCCCGATGACAGCTGGGATAGGCTCCGGCACGCCCGCGACCCGCGTGACGAGAAGCGGCTCAGAAAATGGATGGATGGATTTTAGGAGCGTTAGTGTATCTTGGAGTTATGGTTTGTTAGGGTTAGGATTAGGGCTGGGTTAGGGTTAGGGTTGGTAGGATTAGAGGACAGGGTTCGTAGGGATTAAGGGTAAGAAGTTATGGCTTGTCAGAGTTAGCGTAAGTAACGCTAGGGGTTATGATTTTTCATCTTAGAATTAGTAGGTTTCGGGTTAGGAGGGTTACTTGAGTTCAAGTTGGGTTGGGATTAGGGTGCCAATGAATAGGGTCAGGGTTAGGTTAGGGTTAGTAAGGTTAGGGTTAATCGTTAGCTAATTTAGGGTAGGTTCTGGTCAGGACATCGGACCTCTGGCGGTGCCCAATAAACTGAAAACGTGGTCCATGAGAAACAGTGCTGGAATTCTGCAGCATCAGTGTTGTTAAAATGTAAAAACAAAACATGGAGCAAAATGTGTCTTCGGCCTGCATTTATTAGCTATATGGAGGCTTGAAATTCAGCATGGTTTTCATGATTGGGTAAGCGATAGTGGTGAATCTGTACATATGTTGGGTCTCATAACACAACTTGATGTACAAATGTGCCATAGTAACCATTAGGGTGTCTCATGACCCTTTCATTGAGGTAACCTGAATTCCCAGACATCTGCCAAGCAGAGACACTTGCCCAAAGGGACTCTTGACTTTCATTCGGCCCCTTTTAAGTTTTTTGGGGGGTAGAGCTATGGGGGTCAGTTGCTGATTAAAACAAGCCTGGGAGACCAGTGAGCAAAAGACCATGTCCACACTGTTATCTTTAAAAACATACAGTGTGGAACCTCCAAAGGAAAGTATGCCGCAAACGTTATTTGATCTCAGAAGTAACAGTATGTGAGCGTTTGTGGGTAAACATAGCCTCACAGGAAGTCATGCACAGAGCTACAGTGTGAAAGCACCAAGGCCTTTTAAGCAGAGACAAGATACGACACAACTTTATTGATCCGTCAAACCTGAAATGAATTTATTTCAACAGTGCACGGAGGTTTCATCTGACCAGACAGGTTGCCTCGAGGTTACACCACAGCCCACTCCATGTAATTGCATCAGCCCACAGCAGATATTGAAGCTGTCCAGACGTATAAAACAAGAGCTAAGCTAACCAGCTATGAGCTCCGGATGGCTAGCTAGCATGCGTAAACATTGTCCTTTCATGGTGTGGAGCTGCTCCTCGAAGTCACTCATCCGAGCCGCCGTGCCGTTGAATAAGTGACACTTTTGACGAGTATTGTTGCCATTTAAGGAGTACGAAACAGGTGAACGCCATGCCGACTGAAGTCTTACAGAAAATGCATTGACATGCAAAGTAGCAGCGTAGCATTGCTAGCACTGCTATTTGTTTTTCATCTGGAAATTCCTCTCTGTGAATATGTATCACAAATACGCACTTTCATAACCGCATGCCATAATGAATGGCTCGTGCACCTCAGTGAGACACCAAAGATTCGTGAATTGAGGCTACATTCAAATCTTGCTTGCTGTCCCATTTCACACATAATATATTCAATATCTATATCAGCAATGATATTTGAGTCTTCATTTTGACTTTTGAGATTTGCACAATAACTATTCTCAAACCCGCATTGTATCTTTGTTTTTTTCTATTGTTGTTTTACGTACACTTTCATTCTAATTTGGACACTTAAGGTAATATTCTAATATATACCATTACTGCGAAATGATAAAATGAAACTGCGATATGAATACTAGGCCTTATTATCCAGACCTAAGTCAAGGTTAGCAGGATTGTGGTTAAGGTTTGCCTTAGGTTAGGGTCATTCAAGTTTGTTTAGGCTTACTGGGGTTACATGTGGTTCCGAGTTTGGTTTAGGTGGGTTGGTGAGATTTGGGGTTAGTAGGGTTAGGCTTAGGGATGGGTTGGTAAGGGTTAGTGGTCTTAGGGTAATAGGTGATAGGGTTTAGGTTTATGGCTATTAGGGGGAGGGTCAGTTTAGCTGGGACATGGTTAGGGTTTTGGTTCAGCTTGGGTTAGGGTTAATCCTTGTTCAGAAGTGGGTCACTTTACGTTATGAGGCTTCCTTCTTGGGACAGAGCCAGAAAGAATCTATTGTTACATACTGGTATGTTTGTCAGCGGTTTGGGTGGGTAGCCGCTAAAAATAATGACGACGCCTACAAAGCACAGGCTTCTTGGGTTTCTCCTGCGATGAGGATGAAATTTCAAAAAGCTCCTTAAAAAGTGAGCCCGGCTCAAAACGGATGCTCACAGGGAGTCGGTGGTGCAAAAACCCATTTATCTGCCATATCTCAGCGCACTGTCTGGAGGGTGCACACTAAGCTAGCTGATGACAGATAACCTTTTTGAAAAGCTGGAACATAATCTCCTGATAGTTCTCCTCGTCTGCTAATATCTGTGTGATTCTTTTACGTTCTCGCCGATCACATTTTCCACACTGACAAATCTAAAGTCAGAGCCCCCTGTTCTTCATGGCAAATCAATTTCACAGTTCAGTTTCAGCCTATTCAGCAGCAGCAGTCGACAAAGCACAAATATTCTAACACATCCACTACGACTCTCCTCAGACTTGTTCTCACTTCTATTCATCAAAAGCGGAAAAGCAGCTTCTCATCAGTCTTCCCTGTCTCCTGCAATCTCGTCACAAGAGTGTTTATTTTTTTGCCACTCTTCTTTTTGTCCTTCAGCAGGCTTAAAGCTTGCACAGACGTAAGCGTTCTGAAACTTCAACTATACCTGCTGTTAATTTGATAAACCCATTTGACCTTTCGTTTACATGCAAAGAGCATTTGAGGTCACAGGAAACGGACTTTTTAGTACAGTGTTCTCCCCGCTATTCGTGGGGGATGGGGACCGAGCCCTGCTGCGGATAGTACAAATCTGCGTCACTGATACCCCCCACCATAAAGGTTTATAATTGCCTCTATGGGCCACAAGATGCCGGCAAAGTGTTACTTTTTTTATTTGAAAGGGCTATGGCCTGTCTAAACAAAGCTTCATTTTTATTTCACCTTTATTTAACCGGGTAAGCCGGTATCCCTCACTAACTTTTTAAATGATTATATTGGGAATCATATATCTATATATAATAATAATATATATTTTTGTTGTTGTTGAAGAATATTCCAGTTGTTTGGGGCAGAAAATTCAAAAGAAGACTGACCAAAACTAGTGCCAACTTGGGGAACAAAGAGGTTGATGAAACTTCTGGAATGCAGAGTGCTGGTGGTGGTATGCACGGTGAGCAGAGAGCAACGATAGGGTGGGGTCTTGCCAATGAGTGTTTTATAGATCAAAACAACAAATTAACCAGGTGATTTGTCCACCTGTGTGAAGAGTGAATGAGTATTTATGAACAAAGAACATCATAATAATCAAGAATCTAGTTAAAGTAGGGGGACAGCTATGGAAAAAGAATAGCTTTGAGTCACAACTGCAATCGCATGCAAATTAGCATTTGGGCTCAAATTGCTGGCTTTTAGCATTTACACATTCCTGTAGTCGGGTTT